>NW_015614017.1:0-826 GCF_001515605.1 Sinocyclocheilus anshuiensis
TTGTTTACTATATTTATTTGCTTGGCCAACGTCGTTGTGGGTTTTAGTTCTTTTGCTGTTTTAGACTGTAAGTTCGCCGTGCGTTTCTCTGAAAATAAATGCACACCTTAGAACATTCGTCAGCCAATCAGAAGCATTTAACAGCCCCATATGATATAATCCATGTTTATTGTATTAATAATGTCCAAAAGTTTGTTTGCTAATGCTAGCTTAAACGAAGCAGGTGAGGACCAAAACAAACTAGGCTAAGCGCAAATACGAGCACAAAACTATGTGAGGTGTTTTTGCACGGATCAAAGCAGTTTCAATGTGAAATGTGTGGGAAGTATGGCATGTTTTGTGTAAACTGAAAAAATCATAAAAATACCCGATGATCATGGTGCCCTGATGTCATTAATATCAATTGTACACATTTAAAAGTATTGTTAGATGTCTCCTTTTTCACATTTCCAGGTTTCTCGGTAGCGGAATTCGTTATAGACGATAAACGACATGTTATAAATTTCTGGTGAATGAGAGACTACAGCAAATTCTTCTATTTTGTTCATGATTGCATTTCCACAACTTTCCTTTCACTTCCTCAGCTGTTGTATTAGACACCAGGAGGTCAGGGATTGGCTGTTCAGCAGGTTCCTGTAGATGTTTCTGGTTATAGTTTCTATTAACCCCTGCTGGTAGATGCTGGAACTACAGCAACAGATGACAACTTTACACACAGATCCTACTAGTATAATAAACATATATTTTTGGGTTAATTTAATTTGCATGTGGCCTCCATGTTACGATTTTGGATATCTATTTTTTAACTCCACAAATCAGAAAAAAA
>NW_015614018.1:0-827 GCF_001515605.1 Sinocyclocheilus anshuiensis
AGACTAAAATATTCCTGTTTAAAACCATCGCACCCTCAGCACTCAATTTCCCATCCTCTCGAATCTCTCATATCCTACAGTGAGCGAACGAGTTCACACTTTGATTTAGTGCACTTGGGAGGGGGGGACTAGATATTTGAGGCCCTGAGTACTTGCTCCATTCGTGTTAGCGCAGTGTGAAGGCTGCTGAGAGCCTCGGTACCTCGATGCGGCTCGCTTTCTCTGATCCAGCGCTCTTTGATGTTCCTCCAGCTGGCTCCTGTTAGCCTCCTTTGGTAATTGCAGAAAGGGCCGCTCATCTTTGCCCGTGTCCTTGCTGTGGAGCTGGGCGTCACTTTAAACAGCTCGTGCTGGCATGGGACAAGGGTAGAGTTAAAAGTGAAGCTGTAATCAGAGAAGCGTGAAGTTTCTGCGATCGGAGGTGGACAACTGGCATTGCTGGGGAAAAAATGTTGAAATACAAATGTTGCTGATGGGCTTTAAGGAATATTCCAGGTTCAGTTCAATTGAGAGCATTTGTTGCATAATGCTGATTACAAAAATGCATTATTTTCTGAGTGAGAGGCTTATATTGGAAGTGAATTTTGGTGTATTTGTTTTATTTAAAAGTCATAATTACATAATCAACATTTCAGTCACCATTTTGAATTGTATATACTTGTATGACTCTATAACTATGAATGATTTCAATTTCAAGTTCTCATAATTTCAGGTTTTTAACTCAATTTGGGGGTTTTATCTCATAATTTCCTTTATTCTCTTATCATTTCAAGTTTTTATCTTGTAACGGTGGTGGCCGCCCTAGCATAGATAAGCTCTATTAAAGA
>NW_015614019.1:0-826 GCF_001515605.1 Sinocyclocheilus anshuiensis
ATATATATATATATATATATACATACATACATACATACATACATGTATGTGTGTGTGTTTGGTTCTGTTCTGTTCTGTGAATTTTGGAGAAAAAAGATCAACCATTGAACTTACTGTGGAAATTGGTCAGTTTTAACATTACCAGCAATGCAACCAAATGTTGAGTTGTGGGACAAATATAACAATCAGAAAAAACATATTGACAATCTGAATAAATATAGGGCATTATTAGGAAAAAAAAGTCAAATAGGTTATCAGGTTATCAAGTTTCAATTTCAGATATGTTAAATTTGCTGGTAAAATGTCAAACGTGGGGTTGTTACATAAAAATGTTAAATGTGCTCATAAAAGTTGTGTTAAATGTTAAAATTTAGGGATTATTAGGTTAAAAAGTTAAATTTGCTGGTAAAAGTTGAGGGTTATTGGGTAAAAACTGTGAAATTTACTTTAAAAAGAAAAATTATTAATTTGAGGGAGTAATAATAATATTATTATTATTATTATTATTGGGTTAAAATTATACATTTGCTGGTAACATGTTAAAATTGAAGAATTATTGGGTTGAAATGTTAAATTTACTTTGGAATGTTAAATTTACTTTGGTAAAAATGTTACATTGGCTACTAGAATTTGAATCAGAGTTTTTCATGTCCCCTTTCTTTTTCTCCATCTCTTCTCTCCTCACAGGTTGCACCAGCAGTTTGCCAACTACAAGGAGCAGGTGAGGCGAATTGGGCCGGAGCCCCCCCAACAGAGGCAGCAGGGCCAACACAAGGACGATGCCCCCACCTGTGGCATCTGCCACAAGACCAAGTTTGCTGATGGC
>NW_015614020.1:0-827 GCF_001515605.1 Sinocyclocheilus anshuiensis
TCAGACGGGTGTTTAGGTTCCCTCTCTATAGCAGTAAGGTCAAGGTGGAAGACTCTAGTACCGTTAAAATGCTATATACAGTATAGGGAAACTGGCTGGTGTAACAAATACCCAGGAAATATGTGCTTGCTTTGGCAGTCCATCAAAATCGATGATAAAGCTCCTGCTATTTATAATATATAAACATCCACAGACGCAAAAGGAAAGGAAAGGGCAGGATACAATATTTTCAAACTCCAGTTGAGGGAATCGTTTCTTCAGCTGAGCTGCTCTGCGAAGTGAACTTGTGCCAATCACGCTGGGGAAAAAAAAAAAGAGAGGTTTCAAAATGTTTCGGACAACTTTGGTTACATAACTGCATATAGCTGTCAAAACATGACATCTATGGCAGAATGTAGATTTTAAATTAAATTCTATCACCATGAAAACCACTGATCTCCCTTGATTATTGGGTCATCAATCAAATTCTGGAGGATAGATGCTGGCACTTTTATTTGGCATGACAAGATTGTTAAAAAATACAGAGCTCACCTCTTCTCTGGCAAGCTGTCTAGGGTAAGTGCAGCATTCTTTGGATGAAGCACCACTGCATCATGGGGATTTTCCCTCCTTCACAAAAACAATACACAACAAATCACTCACCGCTCAAACAGGTTTTTAAACTACCTACTCCTGTACAGTGCCTTTGGCAATAACAAGTCATAAATATGCAATTCATAAATTAACTTTATAATTAATTAAAAAGTTTAAAAACTATTCATAAGACTATTAATTAAATAGATATTTACACTACCAGTCAAAATTTTGGATTAATTAGTTTTTTTTTT
>NW_015614021.1:0-827 GCF_001515605.1 Sinocyclocheilus anshuiensis
CGTCAGACATACAGGAGCTGGCGTCCAAGCGCGTGGACATCCAGAAGAAGCGCTTCTACCTGGACGTGAAGCAGAGCACCCGCGGACGCTTCCTGAAGATCGCCGAGGTGTGGATCGGCCGAGGCCGGCACGACAACATCCGCAAGAGCAAGCTCACCCTCTCCATGTCCATGGCGCCCGATTTGCGCTACTGCCTGGGCGACTTCATCGATTATTACGCGCACATCGGGCTCCGAGGATGCCAGGCGCCGGAGGAACAGAGCAACGGCCAGGGTTGCGCACCGGAGCCCCGCCGGAGAGCAGCGGATCGGGCGGCGTCCCCTAGCGGCTCTGCCTTGTCCGAAGAGCAGACGCACCGGGTGCTGAAGAGCGAGTTCATCGAGCGGGACAATAGGAAGTACTACCTGGACCTGAAGGAGAACCAGCGCGGCCGGTTCCTGCGCATCAGGCAGACCGTCAACCGAGGACACGGGAGCATGGGTTACTACGGGCAGGGCATCGAGCAGACCATCGTGCTGCCCGCGCAAGGTCTCATCGAGTTCAGAGATGCGCTGTCTCAGCTCATCGACGACTACGGTGAGGACGAGCCAGAGCGGGCCTGCGCGCGGAACCACGACGCGTCGCCCGAGCTGCCCGAGGCGGCGTCGTTCCGCGTCGACAACAAGCGCTTTTACTTCGACGTAGGCTCGAACCGCTTCGGCGTCTTTCTGAAGATCAGCGAGGTCCGGCAGCCCTACCGGAACACTATCACCGTACCGCTGAAAGCCTGGGCCCGCTTCGGGGAGAACTTCATGCGGTACGAGGAGGAGATGCGGCACATCTTCACC
>NW_015614022.1:0-827 GCF_001515605.1 Sinocyclocheilus anshuiensis
ACCTCTCACTCCAACCCGCCTCAAATGGTCTATCTTCAACTGAGCCAATGAGTAAGTCAAATCCTGAACCTACAGCAAAACGAAGAGCATACGATCAGCTCCACCAGGCATTACATTTCCCATAATGCTCAGAACTGCTCGATGGACCCCTTTCTGAGACCCCAGACTGTTCTACAGACTCTCATGAACACAAACTCAATTCAACGATAGCAAGAACCAGAAGCCAGAAAGTTGTTTTGGATTGAAAAAATACTGAAAACTGAGACTCAAGATGGTGGTTGACAAACTAAACTTCATGTTGAGGAAGACTGAATGTGAACCAACAAACACAAATCTCTTGTGATCACAAAACTATGCAATGACAATGTGTGTCCGTGTGCATCTCACCCCTCCATCAGGACAGGAAGCTCTATCTGTGTTCTTCACCCACTTCCTGTTTTTCCAATCTTTGGTCTTCCTCTGTGGCGTCTGCTCCACTTCGGGGTGTGCTGTAGGCACCTCTATCCTAGAGTGGAAGTGGTATTTTCCGCTTTCTGGGTCGTAGTAATAGTACATGCCTGTGTTTGCATCATAGTACAGCTGACTGGACTGAGGGAAGAGGAAAAAACACAGGCGATTAAGATTACACATGTCGATTACACAAACAGCAGTCAAGCATTCCAAGAGAAGAACATCTTACAGAGTCGTAGTAGAATCCAGTGCTGTGGTCGTAGTACATGCCGGAACTTTCATCAAACACAAAGTTGGTCTGGTTCACCGCTTCCTCTGCTGTTGCTCTCAGCATGTCTGCTATAGAGCCGCCTTCTCCAGAGGCCTCCTGAGAACAT
>NW_015614023.1:0-826 GCF_001515605.1 Sinocyclocheilus anshuiensis
CACTAACACAGATTTAGACAGATTTGTGAACAATATTTGAGAGTAGTTACACTTGCAGTACTTAGCGTTTGTCTGAATAGGGTCGCGTGAGTGAGTTAAGCAGCTGTATATTCCTGTTGTGTTATGATTGACAGGATTAGATGAACATGCTCCACTTGACCTTTTACTTAGAATGGCATATATATCACTCTGGCTTTTCCTGTTAGGACATCTGTACCAATCCAGTTCATACCGGTCTCTTTTAGGAATATCAGCTCAGCAAAACAAACCAGGAAAGACAGCTAAATGAATATAGACTCACTGGAGCAGACAGTGCTGGATTATGGAGTGGGTCACTTGTGATAGTGGCTACATATAAAAACAACTGAATACTGGATTACTTAAAAATAATTGACTTGTATGACATTTTGTACAACAACTGACTTGTATGACATTTTGCTCTGTGCAAACTCAATTGCGTTGCAAAACATTGGGGGAAAAAAGTTAATCTGCTATAGATTAAATTCTACCAGATTGCAGATCTAGAATGCCCTGAAAACCTTCATAAACATCAAAAGCTGGAGTCCTAATTATGAATTATTCATGTGAATAATAAATTATTTGCGGTTTAATTAGGTCTGTACCACAAGTAAATAATACATAATAAATATATAAATAATGAATAAATATTTATATAAATAATAAAGTTGCTTTGAAATAATGCGTATTATGAAAAGCGCTATAGAAATAAAATTTACTTGACTTAATATTTTACTACAAGTAAGCCTGGTACAAAGTAGGAAAATTGCCTAAATATAACCCCAAATTTATTTGACATAATAATGAG
>NW_015614024.1:0-827 GCF_001515605.1 Sinocyclocheilus anshuiensis
AATAATTCTCTCTTCCACCATGTCTGAAATTTACGGCCTGTTGAAATCAGAAACTCGGGTATCAAATACCCTGTTTAAATTTTTGGTATTAAGATGTGTTTCATAAAGTTGATCACAAGTGGACGACTATAAATTTCAGGTTTAAACAGGGTCTAAAATGGTTTGAGCTTGTCCAAAATTATCTGAGTTTCCCAGTCGTAAATAGAACTTGAGAGGTCATTCATGTGCAATGTTTGACTATTACTGATAGCAAGCTACAATTTGGACCAGACTTTATGTTGACAGTTAAGTCTGGCTAAGTGAGACAAGTTTTCATTTAACCAAGGCATTTGGAGGTGGAAAGTCTGAGTTCAGTTTGTAAAATTGAACTTCTGTAAAAAGTTAAAAAAAAATAAAATTTTAAAGTAACAAAAAAATTGTACATTTGAGGAGCCAATTAGGACATTTCCACTAATCACTAATTTCAGGTCCATTATTACTCCTGTTATTAACATCAGATTTGGTGGATCATTTTAGGACGACACCAAATACAGGTGTAAACGGAGTACAAAGCATTTTGCATGTTAGTGGCTATAAAAATCAACGTGTCTTATCTGACCACTTCTGATGGAATCAGCTATCTTAATACCAGATCTACACTGGGCCTAAGAACAGGTTGTAGTGTCCTTTACAGTAACTCAAGCATGGAAGAACACTGAAAGCTGGGGGATGGTAGCTTCAATCCAGAGCAATGTGATAATGATTCTGAAGCCAGGGGAAGTCGTGGCCTAATGGTTAGGGGAAGTCGGACTTGTAACCCAAAGGTTGCGGGTTCGAGTCTCGTACCG
>NW_015614025.1:0-827 GCF_001515605.1 Sinocyclocheilus anshuiensis
CTGCTGATGATAAGGGGAGCAGTGTTCTTTTCCCCGTGGGGTCGTCCCGGGCTGAAGATGGGGTGGAGCTTATCTGTGAACGTATCTTTGAAAGTGTAGATATGAGTCCCGGTATCCAAACAATAGAAAGACACACGTCCCTCCTCAAAGTCCAGGTAAACAGACACTCTTTTAGGTTTGTGACTGAGGCTGAAGAAAGTTGGAGGGAATGTGTTAGCAATGTATTGGGTGCCATTCTTTAAGCTAAGCATCCAGAAGCCGTTGGCTGGACTAATGGTAAATTTTCCCTTTCTGTTGACAGATTGTTTGGCTACTCCAAGATCCCAGTCAGTCTTGTCTCCAACCTCCACTTCCCAAAGGTGCTTTCCATGGCTGAAGGCTTCCTTGGACATTACGTTAGCCACCCGGTCAAACCTTTTGGGGTTTTCTGGGACTTCTTGTCGCTTATTCGCATGTCTAACCTCCTTCCTGTCCTCAGAGATGTAGAGGTAAGCGTGAGCTGTCCGAGGATTGAGATTTACATCAACTGAAAAGAAAGACGGATGATTAGCTTTCCAGAGAAGACAATGACAGAAAACAAATTCTATAAAAACATCTATAAATGTACAATGATAACACACCTGAGTACTTCTGCAGTCTCTTCAGTTCTGAAAAATAACAAATTGCTTATGAAACATAAATGGCATAAAATTACTTTAACATTTACATTTAAACTGCTCTTAAATGATAATTGTTTAGCAGGGCTTCTGCTAATTACACCACATTTTTATCGCTCTCTCCCTCTCTCTCTCTCTATATATATATACTGTATCTCTCTCTCTCTCTCT
>NW_015614026.1:0-827 GCF_001515605.1 Sinocyclocheilus anshuiensis
TCTTCAGTGTCACATGATGCTTCAGAAATCATTCTAATATGCTGAATTGTTGCTCAAAAAACATTTATCATATTTTGTAACAATGTCTTTACTGTCACTCATGATGAAGGTAATGTATCCTTGCTAAATATGAGTTCTTTCAAATAACCAAAAAAACTTAATGACCCAAACTTTTAAACGGCAATGTATACTTATACTATAAAATGTGATTAATTAATGTAACAATAAAAAAAAAGTAACTGAAAATATTTTTTCACTACAACGCACAAGTTGGAAATGCTGGTTTGAACCTGGAGTGCAACATGACAATCCCACAAAATTGTCAAAAAAATAAAATGAACAATTACATTTAAATAATGAAATGACATATTTTGAAATGAAATAATACTGTCAATCACTTCTTTTGCCATATTAATGGGCCTACTATAAAGCATTTGCTGAACTTGAAAGTTTTGACTTATACTTTGGTTGATTGCTGGGATATTGAGCATGCTGTGCTGATGTGTCTCGGAGGCAGCTTGCCTGCTGCCTGCCAACCAGAAGAGATGTGTGAGGGTGCAAGATGTAGTAGGCAGGTGTGGCTCCACAGCTGCAGAGGTGCAGTTATGCCCCATGTCACCTTCTCACATACGCCACGATTTGGCTGTTTGAAAGGTGCTAAAACAGACACGCATCCCGGCGTACACACAGACACATCCACATACATACGTTTTAGAATGTCCGGAACCTTGAATCCTGGAGGCGATGCTAATGTGGGGAATATGTAGTCATGAACCCGAGAGGAGAAGAGAGGGAAATGATATGCATAATTTATTTTTAACTCGTCC
>NW_015614027.1:0-827 GCF_001515605.1 Sinocyclocheilus anshuiensis
ATTTTATAAATTGTTATCAAACAGCTCAGGCTAATGAAGAAGAGGTTGATTATACAGAAGCAACATTAATTCCACACAGAGCTCCGGATGCTGTAAGTGTAAGATACGTTTGTTATTCTCTGCACTAAATCGCATTGCTTACAGAAACCCTGCTAAGCTAAGTATTGTTTTTTGTGTGTCTGCTTGTGAACATTTTTATATACATAAGTTAGCACTCAGACATCATTCACAATTAAAAAAAAAATCTGTATTTAATAGTTAAAGTGCTTATTTATTTATTTATTTATTTATTCATTCATTCTTAAAGATGCATGTATTTACATGATCATTAAGTTCTCATGACTAGATTCTTATGGCTGATATGAATCTGTGCTTTAAGCATGTGTAGAATCAGCTCTGTTCTAGACTTACTGATGTGCGCCTCTTTTCTTACAGGAGGCTAATGTACAGGATCAGATGGTGTATTCAGAAGTTGTGTTAAGATGATGGTAGGATATAGCATCATCTCAATGATAATAGGATATGCCACTTTTTTCAGGTGATTTTCAAGGGCTCATACATGTGCAGCTAGATCAAATGCGTTCTATACTGTAAAAAGTGATAACCTGCAAATGT
Source organism: Sinocyclocheilus anshuiensis (assembly GCF_001515605.1). NCBI lineage: Eukaryota > Metazoa > Chordata > Actinopteri > Cypriniformes > Cyprinidae > Sinocyclocheilus > Sinocyclocheilus anshuiensis. The sequence continues at coordinate 616 of NW_015614027.1, forward strand.
TACCTTATAGAGTCCATAAAATTGTTTGGTTGCACAATGTATATGACTTTTGTTTTGTTTTTTTCTGTTAATATGAAGGAATTTTCCGTATTTTACCCATGTTTTGAATCGTGCATTGAAATGCTTGTAAATTGACCAGAAAATGTAAGCCTACTTGTAATTTTCTGTCAGAACAAAATCTGTTTTTTACACCGTTTTTTTTTTTTTTTTTT
>NW_015614028.1:0-827 GCF_001515605.1 Sinocyclocheilus anshuiensis
CATGACGGCTTCCCATTGTCAGCTAAAGTCGGGTTTTAGTCGAGTTGCTCTCGCGTTGGTGTGGCTCAGTGGTTACTTCCGATTTACGACAAATCCCCGTCTCGTGGCCACCGGGTAACCGGAGACCGGAGATCGAACCTCGGGCGCTGTCCAACGTTTTCATCTTTCATGCCACGAGATTTGCTCTTTGGTCAGTCAGTGATTTTTTATCATTTTCACAGGCTATAGGGGTTCCGTATGAAACTTTAATCTCAGTATGTCTCGACGTCTTGCATTTTTAAGCCATGCTTACATTTTCGCTTTTTAATTTATAAAATTAAGACGTAAGACAGGTATTATTTTAATTGCCATTAACGAATACGAGTCTATTGATATTTATATCCGCATTTGAACAAAGCAATACACAGTAGATTTAGTTTAAACAGTTTCACTCCTCGTTGTTGTAACACCTCGACATGAACAGCAGATGGCGCTCAAACATCAGTTTCGACGCTCCAAACATCCCAATATCACATTTTTAATTTTCCCAGATTTATTTATAACATATCTTTCTGGCAGCCTATTTATAATGCTTCATTTAGAAGTTATCAATTTATCTTTAAACTGATATTAATTTACTGAGAAGATGAAATACTCCAAGGCACTCGTGTAATTAAGTAATCTTTGCATGCAGTTTAATAGAGCTTGACGGCGTTTTCAAATAATAACAGGCAAAATGTGTAGATAAGACTGTTATTCGTAGTATTACACTTATTCAAAGAGAATGGATACCTGCTCCGTGTTTGACAGTTTTTTAAGTTACCTGGCTTTTTCTACTAAAACTTGTA
>NW_015614029.1:0-827 GCF_001515605.1 Sinocyclocheilus anshuiensis
ACGCGTGTTTCCTGTGGTTCAGCGCACAGGTCAGTGTCTGTGTCGCCTGGGCATCGGGGGCCGGACCTGCAGCGGTTGCCCTGACAACACGTACGGAGATCCTCTGGTTGGCTGCAGACGTGAGTGTTTCCTGCCCACACAAACAAATTATAAATAAATAAATACACTTCAATTAAGCATAAAAAGTTAATTAAAACAATAAATCGATATTACAAGAATAAAAAAATCAATAATACAGAACGTTGATTGGTTTCTTGTTCTTTCCTCTCAGCGTGTGACTGCGACCCGTCAGGCACGGAGTCGGGCGGCTGTGACAAACGCACAGGCGCGTGTCTCTGTAAACCGGGCGTGACCAGCGCCCGCTGCGACGCCTGCAGCCGCGGCTACTGCGCCAGTTTCCCAGAATGCCCAGCGTGTCCGTCCTGCTTCTTCAGCATGAATGGGCGTCTGCAGCAGCTCACGCTGACGCTGGAGCGACTCTCGAACCAGCTGATCCTGTCCGGCGGCAGACCGACCTCCAGCGACGCCAGCCGCAGGATCCGCACGCTGATGGACACCCTGATACACCTGCAGGACACCGTGAGCGTCCCGCCGCAGTCCAGCCGCACACTGACCGACGCCCTGCAGAGACTCAACCAGATCAGGTACAACATCACCATCAGACCGACTCGCTGCTCACTGACCATCTGTCAAAATGATCACAGTAAAGAACAATTAAGAATTATCAAATATGAAATAGTCAAAATAAGAGACCAAATAATAAATAATACTTAAAATATATGTATACATATATATACAGTGGTGTGAAAAAGTGTTGGCCCCCTTCC
>NW_015614030.1:0-827 GCF_001515605.1 Sinocyclocheilus anshuiensis
AGAGGAGCATTTCAGCAGTGTAGTTACAAATGCACCATGGGAATCTCTCCATTTAAACAAATAACGGGCGCTGCAGGGGAGTTGGCAGATGAATTAACTGCTAATAACTTACTGCGCAGGCAGATAAAGAACAGTCCCAATGTGTCAATTACATCGCATTTTTCTCTGATTTCTAGACTTCCAAACATAATCGGGCACTTCAAAGAGGTACAACAAGAAAAATGTGGCTTTCGCAGTGCACCGTGGAGACGCTCTTTTCTTTTTTGCCTTATTCATTTGATCAAACGCTCCCAGAAATCAGAGGAACCGCTGTCAGTGCTAGGCGTTTCCAAACGAAATGCTGCCTGCCGGTCGGTCCTCCCTTCTGACAGATACTGGGAGTCAGAAACACAGGGCTTTAGTCCCACGCCTGTTCATTAAAATCACAGGGACAGGCCCTGCAATGAGAAAGATGCTGACATTTCAAAGGCTCTCTGTACCTGCATTACCATAGTCGTTTACTTATTAAAGCAGAGATGTTTCCTGTCAATCAGGGGGCCATCATGTCTCCTCATTTGCAGCGGAAAAACCGGCATAATTGCTTCTTAGACTAATCAACACAACTTGGAGTAATTATGCCTTGAAAGTGACATTGGAGGCGGAGGGGGACGTGCGCGTGCACGTTCGAGAGGACTGACAGTCGCTGATTCGACCTGATCGTCACTCATATGGCGAGTCTCTCTCTTTCCATCACATGCTATACTTCTCTTCGACGTGTCTGCTCCACTTCGTATCTGCCGCCGAGGAGAACCTTCACATCAAACGGAAGTAATTACAAAGCGCAAGCC
>NW_015614031.1:0-827 GCF_001515605.1 Sinocyclocheilus anshuiensis
AGTCAGAATACCAGAGCAGATATGAGGACAAGCTGCCATTTAATGGAATGCATGGACCAGTTGGAGTTCATCAAGGGGGGAAAAGACAGGTGAAAAATTATCAAAATTAATTTGTTAAAAAAAAACCACACAAATAAGTCAAACATACCTACAGTATGTTGCATCATTCACTGTGAGCAAATATTGCCTTCTCTTTATATTCACTTAAAGTGAATATAATACATTTGGACAGAAATGTTGCATGCAAATTCTTATCTCTCCACTATGGCATGACTTATGGTTAGCCAATCCATCAAAATCTCTTTTAAAAATGCTGGTCTGATTTTACTGCAAATTATAGGAGAAAACAACATGGTCATTGAAACTTTGTCTCTGCATGTTTATAACTGGACCTGCGATCATGAAGCGAGTTTCCATTTGATCATTAATTTAGAGCGAAAAACATTACATCATTTCAAGTACTTTTCATGTAAGCAGCAATTAACAGGATCAAGAAGCATTTTACATTTTTGTGGTGCTACATTCAGTCATATCCATGCAAAAATGTTTCTTAATCAGATTAATATCTAATCTGAATGACCTGTTTTCTGGGAGAAAGCATGAAAGGAAAGCTTTGGTTTTTCTTAATGTAGAGAAAAAATTGATGCAATTGTCTGTTAAAGTAAATTGTTAGATGTGAAGAACATTTGGGTTTCAGTTTAGTGATATAACACTGAAAATCAAGTCTGTTCTGGCTTGTTTGGTGCTCTCACGGGACCCTGCTGTGTCTTAAGTGTGTAAAAATGTCCTGAGTAAAACTTTTACTGGAAAACCTGCATCACCTAAAG
>NW_015614032.1:0-827 GCF_001515605.1 Sinocyclocheilus anshuiensis
AACACTCGGATTGAGGCGAAGCCGCAGAGACAGTAATCAAAGAGAAGGGCGCTTTGGGTGCGACAGAGCTGCAGCTGAATTTGAGAGGGACCCCCGTGGGGCGGAGAAACCGAGAGGGGCATTAAAAGCCACACAGATGGGCTTTAAATTCAGCTGTACTATTGTCAAAGGGCAAAACCTGTACATGACATGCCTATTTAGAGCATTTGAAGTGGTTAGCGAAGATGATGGGTGCTTACGTCTTTGCCGCGGATCTGTTCCTCTGTAAGTTGAACCTCGATGAGAGGACGGACGGTGGTGAAGAGCTTCCACCATGGCCAGCCTTTCACACCCCGGTTCTTCTTGATGTTTTTCTGAATGCAGCGGATTGCCAAGTCCTGGATCTGAAAAACAAAGGCATTGTGTTTATGGCTGCATGTTCTTCCTACCGCTGTGCTAGTGAGAAATTGTCAGGTCTTTAGGTCTTGTGCTTGTGAAGTACAGTAGTTCAAACCAATCAGAGGCCAGATGGACAATAGCAGGCCTGTGTTTGGAGGCCCAGGCCCCCCACGGTCAAAGAGCTTCCCTTGGGAGAACCAGCACTGAATGGACCTTTGCAGCTCCAGGACGTCCACAGTATGGTCCATAATAAGCCTGAGGGTAGGACTATTGACTCCAGGGTTTCCTGAATGTTTACACGCAAGGAACCATCTAGTGAGGCATAGCCTCAAGACCCACCAAAATGTTTTGAAATAAAATATGAGAAAAATTATTTATTATTTAAAACTAAATTATAGTATTTAAAAAAAGTTATATTATTTTTAAAAAGTTTAAACTTTATTATTTAA
>NW_015614033.1:0-827 GCF_001515605.1 Sinocyclocheilus anshuiensis
GCTTAGATCGTTAAAATAGGGCCCTAGGGTTTATAATACACTATATATAATATAAAACATACGATCTAAAACATAATAGAAATGATATATACTGTTTTCAGCACTGATAATACGAAATGTTTCATGAGCACCAAATCATCATATTAGAATGATTTCTGAAGAATCATGTGACTATGAACTGAAGTAATCACTGCCAAAAACTCAGCTCTGCCATCACAAAAGTAAATTAGAATTTTATGTAAAATACATAAAAATAAAAAATATATATTATAGTTTTTCCTGTATATATGATCAAATAAATCACTTTCACATCAAGAAAGACTAGAACAGGAAGTCTAACTTGTTTGCTCAACTGTGCAGCTTGTTTATGAAATTTTGCAACATTCTCAGCTACATTCACTCAAAACCACACCAACGAATGCTGGGAAGGCAATGTTACACAATGAAGGTTAAGTCTGACCTCTCTGGCAGGTGAGTTTAAAAAGTCTCCCTTTCTCTCTTTCATATCTGATTGCCTGTAAACCAACGCTCGTCCCTTCCTGCACAAAACAGATGTTCTAGTCATGGTTATCACGATGGGAAAAAGCAGAGACAATTCAAAAAGAACATAAATTACAATGATTCACACAATGTCTCGCCACTTCTAGACCTAAGAGGTAGGATAAGAGATGGCGGAGGGAGGGGCCTTTGCAGAAGAAGGGAAGTTCAGTGATGTCACTAACGATGTGATGGCTGATATTCAGACCTGAGAGAGACACACAGATACAGACAGATAGAGGGAGACTGCAATGGAAACAAGTGGATTCTAAAGTAAAAATGCTATTAAC
>NW_015614034.1:0-827 GCF_001515605.1 Sinocyclocheilus anshuiensis
TTGTTCTGTGACAAAATGATGCACATCCTTCTTATTTTAGCAAACCATACATAAACACACATAAATAAACATAATATAAATGTATATGTAATATATAACAATACATTTATAAATGCATTAAATATATGTATATATAAAACATGCATTTTATTAAAAACACATATACAGTACATGTTATTATTATACATTTATACATGTATAAATAAATGAAATACATTTGATATTAAAGCATAGAGTACATTTTATTTATGCAGCTACACAGTATATTATCGTTTATTTTTGGCATCCTTAGAACTTACTGTGGTAATGTTTTATCATGCTGTTGATGTCATTGAATGTGATTTTTGGAGAGATGTAGTAGCCTCCATTATCCAGAGATCTGATTTTATAATGCTTAACAACATCCTGCCCCTGAGCGTCCGCATCTCTGATTGACAGTGAATAACTTCCTGTTCACAACAATGCAGAATATGTTACACCACAAATTTATAGTTCCACAAAGGACACTAGTAGACAGTAAAGAGTGTGCACCTTTTGAAGTTTCACTCTCCCGGATGAGGTAAGACCCAGGTTTGTTAGCAGGCGCCAACAACTGTCTTTCTGCATCCTTCCGTGTGATATCTTTGAAGAACCATCTAAATTGCGTGCATGGTCAATCAAAACATACCAAGATGAAAAAGATAAAGTGCTCAAAGATGAATACATATATAGTTACACTTGTACAGTAATTCATCATATTGAGCAGCACTCACTCTTCTGTTTCCATAGTGTCTGCTTCTGCAACATAGTTTGAAGGAATGAATCCTTCCTTTCTTGTGGTCAAAGAC
>NW_015614035.1:0-827 GCF_001515605.1 Sinocyclocheilus anshuiensis
TTCCAGGTTTTTTATGACCGTACGAACCCTAATGTGATGATCGGGAATTCAGACTGTGTGTGATTTGTGTCTCTGCAGTCGATCTCAGCAGCAGACGAGACGCTTTAATCAGGCTCTGACACAGCATTATGCCTTTACACAGAATTTTGAGCAAGCACAGAGCAGCCTTAACTCAGCTGTGTAAAGATGCCTATAAAATTCTCAAAGTTTATTCTGACTTTGTTGACAAATGAATTGAACAGGTGTTCTCAAGCAGATCTAATTACCTTGAAGAGACAGATGGAAAATCTCCTGGTGAAGATGAAGCGTTTACTTCACAAGTGAATGAATCTTTAACAGCACAGGACATGATTACACAGAGATCTTTTCACAATAACAAGAAATCAGCGCTGGCCAGGAATCATCTGACCGCTGAATCAGAATCAATCATGCCAGAGAGTCGTGTAAGAGATTAGAGAGAAGAAAAAGCACTGAATAATTCATCTTCAATACTATTTGAGTTATTATTCAGTGCTATCATTGATTTGACTGCACTGACATTATTGGACAAGAATAAACAAAACTTGAATTGAACTGATCTGAATGATGACTCTATTGTCTTCTGGAGCTGCTTTACAGCTGAATTGAACTTGTTTCATAAACGTCGAGCTTTACACAGTTACTGAACTGAATCTAAACTGAATTCTTAGAAATGCTTTACAGCAGAATTTGTCTCATATTTGATTAAATTTACATTGTTGTTTTTCTGTATTGTAAAGCACTATAGGCTACAAATTGAATCTATTCAATTCAAAATTGCTTTATTGGCATGACTGTAAATGATACAA
>NW_015614036.1:0-827 GCF_001515605.1 Sinocyclocheilus anshuiensis
TGATACCATATAAGGAAGGCTATGTAAGTGAAGCATAAACATTTTAACGCGTATCCGGGTCCGCAGAGTTTAACTTTAAAGAAGCTGAATGATGCAGGTTTTCATCTTGATCTTGTGCTGCAGAGACGATCGGCTTCGTACAGCTCAGCTGTTTGTGATTTCAATAGTCTCTCGTGGTTAACTGCTTTATGAATGTTGCTGAGATTAATCAATTCATCAGTCATCATTTCAGCAGAGACTCACTTTGCACTGAACAATCAGTTTCCTTCCAGCTCTAAATGCAGTTGTCATTTTGTGTGAACTGAGCTGCTTTGTCACTTTCTTCATTTTCAGGAAACATCACACAGATTATTATCCACTCTTTTGTACCATATTTACAGGATCTACAGCGCAGTCTGTATTTGTTGAGTTAAATGTCATTTACATGCATGGACATTTAATTTTAAAATGTTTAATCATAAGATTTAAAACAAGCAGTGACATTTGTGTTGTCTTTAACAACGACAAATCAGAAGTTTTAGTTTTTAGGCTTTTTAACTTTTGCTGCAACTCTCTTTTTTAATTTTTTTATGGCAGCATGAATGCGCCAGCACGTTCACCGATCTCAGAGGGTTAATCGTGAGAAACGACTGAAGGTCTTCTTTTTCTCTCTCTGCTTTGAGCTCGTCACCTGTGAATGGTACGTTATTTTAATGATAAATGTTCAGAGCGCATTATTGTAAATGGAGAGCAGACGCCTGTCGCTAAGCACAGATCTTGACTGAGGTCGCCATGGAAATGATGCAACAGGCTATTATTGCTTTTGTACGAAGGTCTGTATGAATGTC
>NW_015614037.1:0-827 GCF_001515605.1 Sinocyclocheilus anshuiensis
ATAATGTTCTTTTTAGCAACATCATATGACCCCTTTAAAGGAAAGTTCCGGGTTATATACAACTAATATACAACAAACACAGTTTGTAAAAACAAAACATGATGAAAATGTTGATGGGAAACCCCACATACAGTAGTTGGATTCTTACAATTGACATCTATGCTGAACACATCTCTGATTGACAGATGCTCCTGGGATATTCCTTTAATTAGGATGAAGTTAAAGCAAGATAATTGTTCATGGGCACAACTGTACTAACATATATATAATGCTTTGTCACCTTCCCTTAAAACATTTTTCATATTTTGTTCTTTATGTTTTTAAAGCAGAATGGAGGTAATATATTATACTGTTTGCAAATCCATCAAATTAAAACTGTAAAATAACCTGCATGCTGAATGTAAACTTGAGCTTTTTCATGTTTAAGAAACTAAAAAGAAAGGGGATATGATTTACTGTATGCCTGGACTGGTAATAGGTTGTTTTCTGAAGAGCATTACTTTTTTGACATTGTTGTCTGTATGTAATGTAACATAAGGCCAAACACCTGAGGTGGCTTCTGGGTATTCTAATTGTTAATGTCCAGCAGGACTTCCAAATTCTCCCCTTCATTGGCCAGTTTGATTGTGGCCATCCACAGGCTCAACATAGACTTGCCCTGTATATCTCTCTTACCTTCATTTTCTCTTCTCATTCTATCTGTCCCTTTCTCTTGCTCTCTTTCTTTGTCTTGGTATTGTATTGCACCTTTCTCCACCAATTGTACACAGGTCCAAATGTGTATAAAGAAACCTTGAAGAAATGAATAAAACTGTTCTCTATTAATT
>NW_015614038.1:0-827 GCF_001515605.1 Sinocyclocheilus anshuiensis
TGCACAATTGGTGGCTGACTAAATACTTTTTTTCCCCACTGTAACCGAATATAACACTTGAACTATATGCTGTGTTATCTTTATTTTAGGGACTGTTGTGGCTCCACGTGAATTTTATTTGGTGGGAATAATGGCTCTTTTGATGTTGAAGGTTGCAGACCCCTGACCTATTGTTATTGGTAAACTGCTCATGTGGATTTATCTTTAGAAATAGGATCACAGATGATATTTATTGCTGATAAAACTATCATTCTAATTTGACTAGGACTTAGTTTTCTTGTCATAAAAAAACAAATTCTGATGTTGGAGAGTGTTATCTGTCTACTATATAATGCTATCCAATAACTGCACTCAGACCTGGACGATGTAAGAGGATCAAACCAGTTATTTTTGAATAATCGAGTCTGGGCTGGGAATATTTCTTTACTTGAATGACTTCAGTATGATTTACCCCGATGGTTGTATCGGAAAGTAAAGTAATAGCATGAAATCCATTGTCAGGAATCAGACCCCTCTGATCACCAGCAGTATTGACTCCATTTCCCACAACCCCGTGCGTGGGACTGATTACCAGCACACCTGCATCTCATTCCCGGGACTGTTTCAACAGCATCAGTCTTCTTTTGGTCTGGTTAACCTTTCTGACCATAATGCCATTTTTTACCCATGAACAAAAATACGAAAAATCTGGCTACTTTTTCGTTTTCCATTTCTAGAAATGCAAAAATGAAAATCAAACTATTTCTCATTTCTATTTATTTCTTGTTTTAAATGTTAAAAATTGGACTTCCGGTAACGCGCGAACACTGATGGCTGCGTGAGAGAAC
>NW_015614039.1:0-827 GCF_001515605.1 Sinocyclocheilus anshuiensis
CAACCTGCCTATATCACCCCCTGTGTGATGATTTGTAGTCTACCCATCAAATCTAAACGTACAAAATCTTTTCAACAATCGTCACGCAGTCAATCTTCACATCGGCTGCGTTCCGCTGTTCAAATTCCTTAGTCCAGTCATAGACTTCACAGGCACAGAAGCTGGCACGATCGCTCTTCTCGTCAACAGCGTTAACATCCATCCACCGGCAGTCCTCGCCAACGCACTCGCGGAAAGTCTCCCGGACCAGAGAGTAACATCAAGCAATGGACCGTGGCTCGTCTTCAGCGTGCTCTTAAGGATAAAGGCATCAACTTCAGCTGCTCTGTTAATAAATCACAATTATTCCAACTTTACACAGCATCTATCAACACTTCTCTCAACGTAAACTCAGAGCCCTCAACTCTTCCAGCATTCTCACGGAATCCTCCCATCGTCACTCGTGACATCACCACACAGCCTCATCAACGGCCTCAGCGAGCAGCATCCGGGCCAACTTGTGGCGGCCAAATGCAAATGCCACCAACACAAATGTTCCTTCCACCTTAGAATTATCACAGATAATTACATCTTTCTTCTCATCCTTATGCCCACAAACTCCCCCAAATCCTAACACACATTCACCCTTTCATCCCACCATCCATTCCTCTACCCTTCCTTCAGCCGTTAACAGCAATACGCCTTCGGCTATTTCTGGTTTTTCTCTACCAACTAACCCAAATCAAGTCCCTTATGCAGCAAACCCCGGAATCATTCCTTTCAGGTGATCTTTTCAACCTCCTTCTATACCAGGGCTGTCCAAACTCGGTCCTGGAGGGCCGGTGTCC
>NW_015614040.1:0-827 GCF_001515605.1 Sinocyclocheilus anshuiensis
AGTTTTCATACAGTATCCATTTTAAAAACTATCGGTTGATTAATCGGTATCAGCAAGTGTGGTGCAACCTAGCTATCGGTATCGGTCGACCTCTATGCACTATATGTGCACTCACATATAGAAGCTGTGTTCATATACATCAAGTAAAATGTTGAAGAAAACTGAATTGAGGGACTTCACTAAGTATTTTAGAAAACATATTTTATATATATATATATATATATATATTAATAGTTTCATTTCAGTTTATTGTAAATAATCCTTTAAATGTAATGGTGATGATTAGTTACACAAAAACTGGATGATATTACAATGAAAAGGATATATATAAAAACAAATTTCATGCTGTAGAATTACTTTCTTCTCAGAGTCGGATATATCTTGATGTAAATAAATGAATTGCATACCTCTGGTTTGTTTTGTTTATATATAAATAAGTAGTCATGCATGAGACACAAATGAGACAGTTTGTTGAGAACTACAAACCGCACCATTTAGACATAACTGCTGTCTGTCGGTCTTCAGAAGTCATGCATTAGTATTGCTCCAGCAGTGAGTCTCCGGGGTCAAGAGTCCCTTGAGCGCTAAATTAACAATTTCTTTTATGATCCCTTAGACACAGCTCTCTCATATTGGCTGTTTTATTGTGGACGGTAGAGCCTCAACAATCCACACGGAAAGATTAACCAACTAACCACTGAGCCTCAAAATGGTCTTGAACAGGGCCAGGCAGGTGGCGCCCATACAAACACAAATTAATCTAGTCGCTTAACAAATAAGGAGCCCAGCTAATAGCGCACTGCCAGAGGCTTATGTCACCACTTTAT
>NW_015614041.1:0-827 GCF_001515605.1 Sinocyclocheilus anshuiensis
AAAATTGACCCTTATGACTGGTTTTGTGGTCCAGGGTTACATATGGTTAAATCTGTATACACACACATATATAGTTTTAAATGGTTCTAACCTAAACTTTATATTTCTATATATAAAGTGTTCAATAGCATATTCATATTTGTTGTGGTATTAAAATTGATACTGAGAATCATAAAACAACATATTTTAATGCTGATGTGTGGCAGATGCGTGTGTGTTTATCAGGACCTGGCCTGACCACCTGAATAGTTTTACAAACACTTTGAAGTCCTTGTTTTAGTACTAGCCATGCTTAACTGGGCAGCTCAGAGAAGAATAAAGAGAAGAAGCAGCTTATTGAATCCCACCAACATACACCTTCAACAGTCCTAATGAAGCTCTATCAACAGAACAATCCTTGACCGAGCAAGAACAGAGCAGGTGCTTGTGGTCGCCGGCTTTAGGGGCACGGGATCATTGAACTGCGATTAACCGACACAAAACAATCATTCCAGTCCAAACTGATTGGATTTCATAAAAGTGTAGGTTTACCAAAAGGCCTCTGAACAGGTTCAAGATATATAGGCTATTAGTTCTATTTTAGGAGCAAACAGCCAGATAAGCACAAGGTCTGTCAAGTCATCAGAGCAAAATGAGGAAACTGCAGAGGAATGTGTTTCATATGAAGTGCACAGACGCTGGCCTGAAGAAGGGGCCTCTATATACCCATATATAATGATTTTATAGAGAGAAGTGGTGTGGCCTAGTGGATAAATATATGGGATGGTGACAAAAAATAATATTAATAATAAACATTTATTTGTATAGCACTTTTCATACATAAAATG
>NW_015614042.1:0-828 GCF_001515605.1 Sinocyclocheilus anshuiensis
TATATATACATATAAGCATCACATTTCTGCTTTTAAATACTCCAAAAAATTCAATTCCATTACATGTGCCTCACCATTTTTACTTCTTTTACTTTTTTTACAAGTTGAAAAAAGTTCAGGCAGTTTAAATTAATTTTCGCCTTTATGCCACAAATGCTGTAAATGACACTTAAATTGTGTTTTTTTTTAAACACTGTAAAATAACTACATTAATTTAATTTAGGCTTATTTAGTACTTACAAAAGCAGCAACTGTCACAAAGACCTACACTGAGCAACAACAAAATGACTGTTGCAAGACAACCTGAAAAAGAGTGGGAAAGACTATAGCCCATAAGGGCAAAATAGTAGAAAGTTTTGAAGGGTTAACATCAGGGCCTAGCATTTTTGGAGGCCCTAAGCAGACTTTCAAAAGAGGGCCCCCATCCCCTAACATACACATCCTACACTGCCACCTTATTGTAAAGCAATGTTATTTTCAATATGTCTATATAGTTATTAATTTTTATTTCAGTTTTTATGTTTTTAGAACATCAACATAAACTAAATGAAAATGAGAAATGTTGCCTGGTCAACTAGCTAAAATAAAATGTTCAATTTTTTGTATTTTATTTCAGTTAACATTGATTTTATAAAAATTGTTAGTTTTAGTTTACTATATTAACCCTGATGTAAAAATGTACCAAATTGTCAGTATCTTTTAATGCTTAAATATGAAGATATACCTACTTATATATTAAACACTTATTACTTATAATAAACACTTTTAACAATTTTTAACCATTTTTAACTATTTAAAAGTTTAACCATTGCTTTCAGAAAAATATAT
>NW_015614043.1:0-828 GCF_001515605.1 Sinocyclocheilus anshuiensis
AGAATGATTTCTTTGAATTCAACTTTCCTATCACAGGAATAAATTCTATTTTAAAATACATTCAAGTAGAAAATTATGGAAGCCTGTTTCTGCCACCGGATAAAAAAATAAAAACGGTAATTGCAACTTTTCTGAAAAGTCACAATTCTAACTTTTTTTCTCACAGTTCTGAGTTTATATGTCGCAATTCTTACTTTGTTCTCAGAGTTCTGAGTTATGAGAAAAAAGTCAGAATTGCGAGCTATGAACTCAGAATTCTGACTTTTTTCTCTCAATTAAGTTTATATCTCACAATTCTGTAATTTTTCTCAATTGTTATGAATTATAAAGTCCAATTATGAGGAAAAAAAGTCAGCTCACAATTCTGACTTTTTCTTACAATTGCGAGTTTATATCTCGCAAATTGAAATTTATTTATCCTAATTTTGAGTTTCTATTTCACAATTCTGACTTTGTAACTCACAATTGCGAGTTTATATCACGCAATTCTGGCTTTATAACTCACAATTGCAAGTTTATATCATGCAATTCTGAGAAGAAGAAAAAATGCTAGAAAAAAGTCACAATTGTAATATAAGAGTCATAATGATTTTTTTCATTTTTTATTCAGTCGGGAAACAAGCTTCAATAGAAAACAGTAGAAACAGCTTAAGTAGAAAAAACAGGAAGGTCCGTTAGAAACATTTATGTGAGAAAATCTCCATAGAGAGCCTGTATTAACACAGCATTTGACACTCCATTACACATAATGACCATTGTTGACAATCAACATCTAAACAGTGCTTAGGTTATCTAATGGCTCATAAGAGATGACAAATGATACACTAA
>NW_015614044.1:0-828 GCF_001515605.1 Sinocyclocheilus anshuiensis
TTTACATCTTTCAGTTCTAACAGAATTGTGCGATATAAACTCGTAATTGCGAGTTACAAAGTCAGAATTGAAAGATATCAACTAGCAGGTCTGATTTTTTCCTCAGAATTTAGAGATTATGTATCGCAATTCAGACTTCATGCACGCAGTTAAAAAAAGAAAGAAAATATCATAATTGTAAGCTATTTTTCATCAGAATTTGACTTGCGATTCTAACTCGCAATTGCGAGCCTTTATCTAACAATTCTGAGAAAAGAAGTCAGAGTTGCGGAATATATTCACGCAATTGTGATAAAAGTCAGAATTGCGAGATATTTAATTGCAATATATAAATTCGCAATTCCAAGTTCATATCTCGCACTTCTGACATTATAACTTGCAATTCTGAGAAAAAAGTTGCACATTTATTTATTACACAACTGACATTCTGAAGAAAAACGGTATATCTTTAATAGTTCATTTTATTTAATTGAAATACCAAAAAAATACAACACAAAGCATTCAGCAATCCAGCTGCTTCATGACCGAACTGTTAAAAGACATTAAACTTGCATTTCCCCTCTATGTGTTGGATGGGATTGTTTGCTAGCTGTTACTAGATAGGCCTATGTAGGTCAGTGAACTCTGTTGCTCAATGCAGGTCATACCCTGTAAACCAAAGCTGAGCAGCTTTCTCCATTAATCCAATTAGAGCAAATACCAAACACTCTACTGCATGTATACAGTGACCAGTCGAATAATAGACAATAGATCAATCTATTTTGAGTGCATATTGGCTGATCCTTTTGACAATCAAAATATTGGCTGATCCTTTTGACAATCAAAATG
>NW_015614045.1:0-827 GCF_001515605.1 Sinocyclocheilus anshuiensis
TGGAAGAATTGACAATAAAGCAGACTTGACTTGACTTGACTTCCTCTTTTTGGCTGGGTTACATTTCTCCATGTCCTACACTCAAGGAGCAATTGGCTTCTAAACCTGAATTTTTAGAGGCGTGATATTCAAATGACAATTGTTTTCAGCAGCCACATTTATTAACATACAAACATTCCTATGACAGGATTGGCGGCATACGAATGTTTCATAAATCACACGTGAACAATGTCACAAGTTGATTTGCGTGCTCGTTTCTACGTTTGATTGATAAATGAGGCCCCTTGTGTTTCCTGTATATGCTAATTTTCTCCTCACTGGAGATAATTTGCAAATAACAAGGGAACAAATTCTGAAGAAAAAAATAACTAATTACTCTAACTATTATGATGTATGTAAATAATACCTCCTTCAATATTTCATAATTTTATAGGTCTCTATAGGTATTTTTTATACGTCTTTCATAATATTTAACTTCTATGGCATTACAGACCTTTTGCCCCAGTGCAGGTGGGTCCTTGACAAATTCACAATATAACCACCTCTTCAGTACACTTTACCAGTCCACTAGGTATAACTTCTCAGTCATGATCTGACCATGTGAAATATCTTGGATCATAACTTTGACGTTATGATCACTGGGAAAATGCTAAGAGGAGGTGGAAAGTGTTAAATTACAGCTGTGTACCTAATGGCTACCCTCTACAAAATAGATTTAAACAAAAAAAACACACATAAGCATAACATAAACACATAAACACAAAGCATGAGATTTGCCTGCATTGAAAAAGCATGAGATTTGTTGCTGGAGCATATGAAATACAATC
>NW_015614046.1:0-828 GCF_001515605.1 Sinocyclocheilus anshuiensis
TTTTTTTTTTTTTTAGAATATCCAATAGCCTTTAGTTTATGTCACAATATTTAGAGGACTGGACATTCCTATACATTTAATTGGAGCAAAATATGGATACGCCCCTGAGTGCAAGATGACGTCATTCCGATTTTTGCCCATTTCGCAGACGAGAAAAACTGTTATAATGTAACACTCTTTCTCTCTCTCTCTCGATAGATAGATAGAGATGTTTTAAACTGATTCATATATTAGTGTATTAGTTTAGATTATATGGAGTTATTTACTCGTTATTTTTCACACTATGTTTGGTGTCTTGCAAGCACTGTTTTCCCATCTAACTTTAAGAATTGCATTTTGCATTAAGCAATAAAAGGATCATTTTCTACCCCACAACAGGTAAAAAAGCTACACATGACGTTTTACTCACTCTTCTTCTCGCGGTTCCTCCTCCTCCGCCGAATCGTCGAGCTCGTCGCTGTCTGACAGGGGTTTGTATCCAACTTCAGTATCGCAATCGTCTATAACGCACTCGATTTCATAAAACATTTGCCTTTTCGCTCCGACATCCTCCGCCGATGCCATTTCGAAAACTAAACTCTGCCTCCTCGAACCGGGTTCAGACGGTGCAGAACATGCACGCAGGCTCACAGCGTTCAGAGCGCTCTCCATAAGCCCCGCCTTCCACCGCTACGTAGGGATTATCGCAGTCTCTGATTGGAACACAATCTTGAGTGACGTGTGAACGACAGGCTGAGATCATCAGTTATGCGACGTGAAAGCAGACCCTTTTATTTATACATTTAGAACCACATATATGCGAAATACCACTGAAAATATTTATTTCAG
>NW_015614047.1:0-828 GCF_001515605.1 Sinocyclocheilus anshuiensis
CACAATATTATTATATTTTGAGCATAAGAGACATCTTTAAAAAAAACTTAACTGACTCCAAACCTTTGAACAGTAGTGTGAAATTAAGTGTGAAACTTAAAACAGCATTTTTTTTTTGTATAATGTTTTAATTATTAATATTTATTTTTTATTATAGCCTATTACATTATATTTAGTAGTTTTATATTTTATTTTTATTACATTTATTATTTTTAAAGTGTATTATTAAAATGAAATACATTTCATTTTAATATTTTATTTTAATAAATTGATCTTTGGGAGCAGCAGTGGCAATGTGCCGATTTTTGTTCACTTATAGTGAAGTGCTTTATTTGATCGAGCACCTGCCTAAAGTTTCTGCATGCACGCATATTATATTTTCTTTTGATATTATTAAAATTATCTTATCATTTGCCAGTGAATTTGTTTTTATTTCCCTTTTTTTGTAAATAAATATAATTATATCTCTTTATGGTGTTTTGGGTAGTAGCCATGACGTTGCTATGTAGGCGCTAAGGTGTTTTGAGTAATATTTAGCATGTTGCTATGCAATTTATGGGATGATCTGAGATGTTGCCCACTTTTGAGTCTTTATGATATTCTGGTCCCTAGATATGACTCAGATTCTTCCTTCAATGAAGGTCTGATCACTTAAAGTAATAGCACACCTTGTTTCCATTTGGCTCTAGTTATGGCCGAGAGCTTTTAGTCCTTTCCCATCCTTTTCCTCCATCTCTCGCCCGACACCTTCACCTCCATCAGCTATACAGCCAGCCCTGACAGTACGTCATCCCTTTTTAAATGGTGAATCACCAGCCATAGTTCACA
>NW_015614048.1:0-828 GCF_001515605.1 Sinocyclocheilus anshuiensis
ATCCAGCTTATTGGTGCATTACCGCCCCCTTCTGCTCCGGAGTGTAATAGAGACTGTGTTGATGACGCTGTTTCCAAAATAAAAGTACCAGTTCTAATGTTCCTTTGTAAACAACGATTCCGGTACAAATAATTGTCTTTAAAAAAAAAAAACAATCCTTAGCTTCCATTTAGACCGACTTGCAAATAAAAAATAATACATTTAGAAGTACATAGTATCTTAAAAATTAAAGTATGAATAGTAAACCTATTTTTTTATTTATTGTTGCATTACCTTCACAAAATTAGCACAAAAAGTGTTTTATAATGTATTTACAATACTGGCCTCAATATGAGCATGAAAACATAAATAATTCTTTATTTATAGGTTGTTTTCTTTGTTTTTAGAATAATTGACAGCTTAAATTTTGTTGCACTTTTATTTTGACACCGCGGACGAAAAACATCATGTGTCTTCATCACGGGAAAGTTGAAGTCACATGAATTTTGGGACTACTTAAACAATTTACTAGCCGGTGAACGTTTTTGTTCCCACACCTGGAAAGGTAAGACTAATACAACAATACTGTGCACAATTTTAATCTTTCTTTAGCTGAATAATATCCGTCCATGCGTCAGATTTTCACCGTCATTATAGGATAAACCCTCAATTTCCTGGTTAGTGCTCTGAGTTAGATGATTACCCTTTTGGTTTTTGGTGACCTCTTTGCTTCAGATTATTATAATTGATGAGTTTTCTTTTCTATAAGAAGGTTAAGTCCGTAACTGTGGTGTTTTGCTGTGCTTCAGATGCATCTTGTGCTGGTGTGTTTGCTGCTGGGGGTGCTGG
>NW_015614049.1:0-828 GCF_001515605.1 Sinocyclocheilus anshuiensis
CATCACAATAATCCACAAGTAATCCACACTCCAGTCCATCAGTTATCGTTTTATGAAGCAGAAAAACTGCGGGTTTGTAAGAAACAAACCTGTTACTCTGACGGCACCCATTCACTACAGTGGATCCACTGGTGAGCAAGTGAAGTATAGTTAAGTTTCTCCCAATTTGATCATTTTTAGCAAATTAAATTTTCTGGTTGAACTATATAGTCCACCCAAAAATAAAAATTTGCTGAAAATGTACTTACCATTATATTGTTCCAAACTTGTATGAGTTTCCATCTTCTGTGGAACACAAAAGAAGATTGAAGAATGTTGGTAACCAAACAGTTTTGGTTCTCATTGCATTTTGTTTGAAAATACAATGGAAGTCAATGGAATCCAAAACTTTGGTTTGGTTACCAGCATTCCTCAAAATATCTGCTTTTGCGTTCCACAATATTCGTGTTTGTGTTTTCATTTTTGGGTGAGCTATCCCTTTAAATTTCAATCTGTTTCTCATTTAAATGTATTGTGTAGCTTTGGAAGACAAGTCATTTGGACTTAAGTGGCTTTTGTGACCATTTTTGGAGCTTATCATTACGAATAATTTACCAATTATCATTTCCGTTAGATGGAAAATAAGTTTTGACACAGTTTTTTGTATTTCTTAGAAGAAAGAATAATACTTTTAGATATATGCAAAAGAGAAAATGATCACATAATATTTTTAGGCAAGCAATTCCTTAGCTATATCCTATTTGTGATATGGTGTCTGTGGTTATATGTCAGGTCTATTCATACAAAATGTGTTCCCTTTCAGTCAGTCACGTTCGACGTTACGTCAGT
>NW_015614050.1:0-828 GCF_001515605.1 Sinocyclocheilus anshuiensis
AAAACAAAATAAATCAATCAATCAATTTTCAATATTTTTTTAATAGTCTGGTAAATTAAAGTCTGTGTGGTGTAACCAGAAATCCATTTTGTTGTCATGTGACAAGAAAGACATAAGACAACCAAGACCCCTTGAGACCCTCATGACTGTGGCAAGACTGTGAAGGGACACACGAGGAACATGTTTTCTTAGAATATAAATATAATCTTGACTCAAAATATAAATACGGAATTTAGATACCACCTTTGAAAAATGTTTGAAAAAATTTAGAGAAATTTGAGAATTTCACTCACATTTATTCAAGGTCCCAGTAAAGCAGTTCTTCGTTTACACCATTTGACATTTGTCATTTAGGTAATTAAATCTAAATATTTACAGAAAGATTTCACCTTTTAATAATCTCTGACATTACATCTTTCAGCAGTTTTGCCACAGTTGAAACGCTTTCTATACTAACATGCCATCTGGATAGAAAGTAAACATTTCTGGAAATATGTCAAAGCTTGTTGGGAGTGCCCCTAAAAGAAAATGTAATTCTCTACCATTTGATTCCAATATAAACTTAAAAGCACCATTACATCACCAGAAAGCTGAAAGCACACGTCATGAGTATAAAAGTGAATCAAGCAGAGGAGTGATCCAAGTCAGCTGTCATTACACTTCTAACTATTATGCCAAGGTACCTGCGCCGCACCTGTTATTTCAACAAAATTAACTCCATGCCTTTATATTACTTGTGAATACAGCAATGCAAAGTACTGCTTAGTATTTTGTAAAAAAAAAATATATATATATATCAAATATATAATTTTATTTTATTTTTTTTTG
>NW_015614051.1:0-828 GCF_001515605.1 Sinocyclocheilus anshuiensis
TACCGACTTGGTACCGAAATACCGGGTCTTTTGACAACACTAGCCCCATAGTATAATTAAAGAAAAAAGACATTGTTAGTAATTTTCTATTTAGAGCTGTTTTCATAAATAAAGAGACATGGACATTTCTAGTCCTCATTTTCATCACTGATGCCGATGGATGACTGAATTTATCTATTAGATATCACAGATGAGTCTTCATTTGCGATTTGGGTTAACGTATGATCGATCGCTCTATTTCTCAGCATCACATCCATCATGATTTTGTCCCTCAAGAGCATTTATGTTAAAATGAACCTTTTTTGTTTTTATAATGATGAAGAAAACTCCACTCTTGGTCTCCAGTGAATGTGGGAATAAACAGGTCGTGTTTACGTCTGCTTTGGGCTTCTTCTAATGTGTTTTGACATGGTTTTGCTTCACGCTTGACCGGGGAGATTTGAAAAGCTTTTTTTAGTGGCAGAGGTTTCTAAAAATAAGGCGCGATGTCCCTGAGGAGGGTCTTGACGCGGGACGTGTCCGGCTGCCTGCGCTGCTGGGGACGAGCTCTAATAGGTGCTGAATGACGGCTGCACTGAGATCAGGCCGTTCGAGGTCAAGAGAGCAGATGATTTTCTGCAGAAGAGCTCAGGCGTGATGCCAGCTGATGTCTGCAGACACGCTTTCATTGCTCAGTGTTAAATACAGCTTCATCTAAATGACCACACAATTCCTTCCTCATCGCTTTACTTACAGCAATATAATCAGCCTTGATTTGGAGTAGTTTTCATTGCAGTAGATGAAAAAAACAAATATATATACAGTATATACTGTGTGTGTATATATATA
>NW_015614052.1:0-828 GCF_001515605.1 Sinocyclocheilus anshuiensis
TAAATGTGTAAATGTGTAGAACTAAAATCCTGCAGAAAAGTCTTGCAAGTTAATTTAAAGTTAAGTTTGACTCACAAAAACAAACAAACTGCTAATTTCAAATCATGTATAGCATTTTCTACAATAGCCATGGTAAGAAAAAAATCTTTAATATGATAAATGGTACCTGCACAGAGAAGCTGATAGACCGAAAACAAGGCTGTAGCCGTTGCTCCACTTGTAGTTGAACCCGTGATCATCGTGGCTGTTGTTGTAGCTCCTGCTCCCGCTGCTGCAGTGGTTCCGCTTGCGGCTGGATTGGCAGGTACTGTAGACGCCGGAGCCGCTGGAGATGACGCTATTGTGGTGGAGGTGCAGTGACATCCATTGATGAGCAGAAGGGCAGTTACAGCAAAGAGACTCAAATGCTTCATCTTCCTTCGGGAAATAAACATTCGCTGAACCTCACTGAACAGACAAAGGTTTGATTTGATAGATTATATAATTCTACCGAATCATACTGCAGTGTAGCTGGACTCATAGTAATCACACTTGGTAAAGCCATAGCCACCTTATTGGGCAACTCGGAAGTAGACTAAGTTATTTTCTGTAAATGTGACTTCCGATTTATTAGCCGATATTCTTAAATAGGCTAGCTAGAACAAAGTGCAGTAAACGGTAAAACTACTTGCACTACAAACCAGAGTTTTTATAATTATGATAACTAATTAATTGTCATGTTTTAAAATGTTAATTATCGTGGTGTTTTTTGATGTCTTCTTTCTTCTGATTAAACGGTTCTAGAAAATAATGTCAGTGTTAGTCGTCCACAGGGAAACTGCTTCTGGC
>NW_015614053.1:0-828 GCF_001515605.1 Sinocyclocheilus anshuiensis
TAATAGGGAACAGCCTAGAGAAACGTAAGAGGATATTTGACATCATTCCAAATAAAACCACCATTTGGAATCATTCAGAAATGTACAAATCTTGGACAAAGACTGCAAGCACCTTTAATCTGCAACGTTATACCTCTGGAAATAGAAAATAGAACCTTTGAATCTCTAGATCCCCTGACCTCCACCCTAAAAGCTTCAATCTTAAGCCTTGCACATGCCAGAGGAATCTTTCCTTCCTTACACCTTTTTCTTTTTCTTTTCCTTTTTTTCTTTTCTAAATTACTGGAGTTTGTTCAGTGTTTCTTTACATGCATAATTCCCCCTGAACAAATACTTCAAAATCCTCCCAAAATCATTCTTTTTACATTGACTTTATACTGTAAAATACTGTCTTTTACTCCAAAGGAACTGCTTTCTAGGCCTGATGTCCTGTGGTGCACTGCACTCATCAGAATGTAGTTTTAAAAGCATTTATAGTGTTAGAGACAGAAACTGGTTCAGATGGAATATATTTTCAATGAAATACATCAGGAAAGTCAGACTCAGCATGTTTTCTATCAGGCATTGGCAGCCTCTGCATGCTTACTGTCAGCCAGCATAATCAAACATCTTTGTCCTCGGGTTCTTCTGTTTAGCTAATTTTGTGGTGTAGATCTGGTTTATGGCTTTTTAATATTCAATACTGCCTTCTTTGTTTTCTTAAACAGTATGCACGTGCTCTCGTGTCAGTGTGTGTATCTTTTCCCTTGTTAAGGTGATTCAGTGTGTTGCTAAATCTCTGAACCCTCAGCTCTCTCTACAAAGCTTTTCAATTAGCCCTTAATTGCC
>NW_015614054.1:0-808 GCF_001515605.1 Sinocyclocheilus anshuiensis
GGTATAAATTTTTCAGCAGTTCTAAATATAATTTATGAGGAGATATTGGTCTGTTCAGAATGTGACAAAAATGGCCTGTAGACCATTTCCAGTGTATCGCACAGATTCAGTTGTCAGTAAGTAGACAGTGAGCGTCTCTGCATGTCACACACCTCGGATCATTTTTATCTGATGCTTTTAACCCAAAGCAACTCTAGAAAACCCCATTTCAAGGAAAGCAAATCTCCCAAAAGCAAGTCAAATTTCAGGGTTATAAAAGACAAACGTTGCATGACTTACACTGAACATCCAACCCGCCTTACGGCAGAATACACAGGCCACGGGAAGGTAATACTTTAATCTTGACAAAGTTTTTAAGCAGAAAAAGGGGATTTCGGTTAATCTTTTTAAGGGGTTTATTATGTCTTTGAGGTTTTCTGCTGTTTGGTGGTTTTGATAGAAACCGTAGTGACACATTTCTCGCACAAATTTCCTCCTCCTGTGCGCTGATACAACAATTCATAAAAATAATTAAAAATACAACCAAACAAGCCAACAAATAAATAATAGGACTCAGTTACCAAATAAACATGCTAAAATGTTGTGACACCTAAATACCTAAACTATATACCTAAACTGATTCACACACACACACACACACACACACACACACAATCTTCTTTCTACACACAAAGCTTCTTGTAAATGGTACCATCTGCTGACTTATACTTCTAAACACACACAAAAATATGTTATCACCAGGTCAGCAGTTCAGCTAAGCATTGTACCGCTGATGTACAGTAAGTGCACTGGAGAATTCCAAAGAGAC
>NW_015614055.1:0-829 GCF_001515605.1 Sinocyclocheilus anshuiensis
AAAAAACAATATTTCATACGGGTTGAGACGCAGCATCGCTTTAGTGGAGCTGTATGACGTCAAGTCAGAAGGATGTGTTGCCATGTCCGTTCTTTATAATACAGATAGTCACATGAGTAATGCCATTATTTTCCTGTGTTTCTGTCTTTATCTGGCCCGATCCCTCTACCCCACTGATACGTAAACATGCGTTGTTTTCCATTTTTACAGTGTGCGCGCGCTGTTTAGCTTAATCACGGTACATGGCAACCCGAGACTTACAGGCGTGATTCTTCCAAGCTGCTGTCACACACTCTAGTCTAGTCCTTGTTATTGTTGGCACACGCCTTTCGCTTACCACTCGTGCACTACTACTACTTCTATATCTTTATATCTTAGAAATAGTACGAATAGAATGTTTTATTACAAATAAAGACAAAATATTATAGGCTATGTTTTCTCCACTGAGGAATCGGAGGTGACTTTACATACAATCAATCAAACAGCGTTTAACTATTTCTGGCAAGGGGCATATCGTTACCACGGCATCCGTCTCGCTTCCGCGTTGCACCCAGCAAACTGCAGTTTAGAATGGGTTAGGCTATAATTCCTATTTTGATCAATAAAATTCTAGATTTTAAAAAAATAATAATCTTCGTATGTTCGTGAAGCAAGTGTTTTATTTTGCACTTCATTTTATAACCAGCTGCTTGTTTCTCTTCCGAGATCTGATAAGCTACTGTTCCGCATAAACTCATAAAGTTCAACAAGTGCTCACAATGTCTACACAATAATGTAAAACACATTTACTACACTAAAGAAATGCGTACCTTTCTAAAGCCCTCTTCTC
>NW_015614056.1:0-828 GCF_001515605.1 Sinocyclocheilus anshuiensis
GACACCGGCCCTCCAGGACCGAGTTTGGGCACCCCTGGTCTATGTTCACCATTCTGCCTGCCCTACTATACTGCCTAATCTGTGTCTTGACCTCTGCTTGTTTGACAGTTTCAAATAAAACTGCAAATGGATCCCAGCCGTAGTGATGGATCATTACAATTATTTACGATTTCTGATGATAAAATGAGTAATTAGTCATTCAGCTAAATTATTTAAAGGCCTGAATTGCAAATTATCTAATTAAATTACATGTTTTGGTAACACTTAATAAGATTCCCTTAGTTAATATTAACATTACATGAACAATACATTTGTTACAGTATTTATTCATCTTTATTAGCATTAGTTAATAAAATGCAACTAATTATCACATTAGCTTAGGTCCATTGAATAATAACAGATACAACTTTTCATTTGAATAGTGTATTAGTAAATACTGAAATTAACTAACTAAGAATATCGTAAATGCTTTATAACTTTTTCATTATTAGTTAATGTTAGCTAACACAAGTTACTAACATTACTAAACTAATGTTGACAAATAGAAACCTTACTGTTGTTACCAAAGTTTTTATTTATCATTAATTAACAACAATTACAGAAAGTATTATGTAGGCAGTCTTATAATGTAGATATAATGTACTGTACAATCTTAGACCAATAGTATTTTGACCATAAGAAAATGGTTTTGTCAGTTATTTATATATTTTGCGATTTTATATAAGTTTATACAATGTATGTTTACATTTCCAAACATCCCTTTTGCCATTAATTGTAATAATACAGTGAGATTTTTGTATGCACAAGGAGTCTGACAACAGCCAGTGC
>NW_015614057.1:0-827 GCF_001515605.1 Sinocyclocheilus anshuiensis
AAATTAATCTGGGTTAAGAAAGTAAGGTCACCTAGTGGCCTAATTTGGACCTGGCAATAAATAATCGTCCTGTGACCATACCTGGGAAAAGTGCGGCTGGGTAGCTCTCTGACAAACTGAGCACTGCCCGTCTTCACAGGTCGTCCTGAGTCTCTCCCCACACCAGCATCAGTGTGTTTAATAGCCCCCCGACGTTTGCACACTGAGAGGGAAACCAATATCATAGTTACTAATCAAATTCGTGCAAGCTCACACATTTGGTATTCCATTCTGAGCTACTTTAATGGTTTAAAATTGTATTTTCATTGTGTTTGTGTTCCACAATGAGGTTGTAAATGGTTTATTTTCATTCCTAGCTGCGCTTGATGAGTTATTAGTCTGTTTCAAGTTTTTATGGTTAAATAAAACAGTAACTAATGTTAATACCATAAATAAACCTTTATAAAATAAATTAAATCAACATTAACGGAAATATATATTTCAGCTAGTTACCAAGGTTAACAATTCTCATTTTAATTTAACATACTAAAAATAAATACAATTAAAACTGAAATAAAATTAAATAAACTACACAGACATAATTTATATAAAAACAAAAACTACTAAAAATGACAAGAACACACGACTAAATTACTAAAACGAACTAAAATTAAAACGAAAACAGAATTAAAAAATTATATATGTGTGTGTATATATATATATATATATATATATAACAAGATTGAAAATATTAATAAAAACTATAATAGTATCTCAATGATAGTAAAATAACACTGGATACACATTCAATTCAATTCAATTCAAGTTTATTTGTATAGTGCTTTTCA
>NW_015614058.1:0-829 GCF_001515605.1 Sinocyclocheilus anshuiensis
AAAAAGTGGTTAACAGGTAATAAATGGATTATAACTACTGCATAATTATAATTTAATACCATAAATGCTGTTCCCTAAAATTTTGTTCATTCATTTCATTAAAATAAAAAAATTGTGAATTATCTTTAAATGTTTTACTATCAGATAATATGTATTTTTGCAATCCAATCAGTATTTATTTGAGACAAAACTCAACTTAAACGGATAAATTAACACTAAACAATTAATGAAAAAAGTACACTTAAATTTAGAGAACTAAATTAAAGACAATGGACATTACATTTCTTAAATATTTAACTATACAATAACAAAGCTGATATTTGTGCAACTCCAGTCCAATCCCAATTCCGTAAGTATTGGTCTGGCACAAAACAATGAGGATCTTAATTAGGATGACAGAATTCAACTTGAACAGACAAATGCATTATAAATAATGAATAAACAGAAGATTGCAAAATGCTTTAGTAAAAATTATTCAGTAAAAAAGTTGTTTTTTTTACAGAAGAGCCAAACTAATGACCATTTTTAACAGGTTAATTAACATTATTGTGTTCAAGAGCAACACAACGTGATAAACTAGGATTTTGCCACACAACCTGACTTAAGTTAGTAGCGTCACTGGTTTTAGTTTAACTTTAGTGAGCGGCGAAATCTCTTTGCAGTATTAAAATATGCTGAACTTCATGCAATGGCATGAATGGATATTAAAGCCTTGATACGAGGGGTTCCCATCCACTCCAGAATAATCCCAGCCCTAAACGAGTGCTAATCCCCCTCTCCAGAGCCCTTTCACCTCGCTCCCTCACTTCTGCGCTCTTTATCCTCGACT
>NW_015614059.1:0-829 GCF_001515605.1 Sinocyclocheilus anshuiensis
GGTTGGAGCTAAACTCTGCAGGGACACCGGCCCTCCAGGATCAACATTCCCCACCCCTGCTTTATGGAGTTTGGCAGTATGAATAATCTCCCGCTTTTGTTGCATCGAAAAGAGTAACTCAGATATAACCTCATTTTGGGTCTCACAGAAGAAGGAAAATAATACCGTTTTAGAATGACATGAGGGTCAATAAACAATGACAGAATGTGGGTGAATCGGCCTAATGGAAAGTTCATTTGAAGTAAATGCATTGATTCTTTTTTTTTTTTTACCTTTATTTTGTACACTTTTTATCCATAATATCATTCCAACATCTTCAGAAGCTTTGGGTGGTTCCATTTTCCATGTGGTTAAAATGGGTCATATTTTCACGCCATCATTTAGGTGTACTTCCTTTCAAAGCATTCTCGCTATTCTCAAATTCTGCAGGACTGTTCCCCTCGTGTATCTGAACTTGATGTTAAGATTTCAAATGATCGGACGTCAGGTGTAAGAGGGTAGTGGCTTGCACATTTGCATATTTGAGTCTTCATTGAATAAAGAGAGTGAACAAATGCAGAGACGGCTACAGTAAATTGCAATACAAGCGTGTTGAACATCAAAACTGCAATACAGATGTACGGTACTAGACCTTCTCATCTCTGAACGTGGCAAATTTTCAGAAAAGCATTTAGTGACACTTCTCATAGGTAGTTGAATCCATGTGTCGTCTACATGTGGGAAACCCTACTAAGCTACTAAACGTTCTCATGATGAGGTGTAGGTGCTAAGAGTCCGCTGCCCACCCGCCCACGGCAGCTCGACCAATGACAGACCTCCGTGAGGTCAA
>NW_015614060.1:0-829 GCF_001515605.1 Sinocyclocheilus anshuiensis
GTCAGAGAGATCAAGGTGAAGACAGAGCTGTGGGACCGTGAGACTTAAATAGAAGCATATTCACTAATAGCTTGAAACACCATTCATTTTACCTATCAACTGCATGTTTTTAATGACCAGGCATCAAGTCTGCAGCGTAGCCATTTTCTCAGGCAGGTTAGAAAGCACAGGACTGGGGTTGGGAATGTAAGCTGGCGATACTCCAGGGGCCTAAATTCAAACAAGACTGAGCATGTATACAGTGATAGGATACTAGATAGGACACTATCTACATGATCAGTAACTAGCTGCCAAAAATAATTTTTTTCTCATCTTCTTTATTTTTAATTTAATTTTTTTTAGCATTCAATCACAGACGATCTTGTTTTTTCTTCTTCTGTAATATCATGTCATCCACTGTGAGCTCTTGTCCTTATTGAAGAAAATCCCCCTCTGCATATTTCTTACAAATTACAGTATATCCACTCAGATGCTTTGTGTGCATGGTAATTTAAGGTGACACCCACACATAGCTGATGTTCCATTTTCACCATGAGGCCTTTATTTTAAAATGCAGTTAAAAGCAACGCTCTGCCATGGTGCATTATACATAAGCCTGCTTACATAGTGAGATTATGGAATGACACATAATTCAGGTTAG
The DNA here is from genome assembly GCF_001515605.1 of Sinocyclocheilus anshuiensis. Classification (NCBI taxonomy): domain Eukaryota; kingdom Metazoa; phylum Chordata; class Actinopteri; order Cypriniformes; family Cyprinidae; genus Sinocyclocheilus; species Sinocyclocheilus anshuiensis. The sequence goes on from NW_015614060.1 coordinate 641, forward strand.
ATTTGTAATTTGCCCTGCCATAGTTGTCTTCCTGCTTCTGTGTATTTTGAAATATACAGAAATATTTGTTGAAGGTTTTGAAACCTTGCATCAGATTCTTGAATTATTTGTGATTAAAATCCTATTAAGACGGTGCCTTGTAGTACCCTGTACTGTGAATACTATAGCTCTTGCAGCAAATTAATGTGC
>NW_015614061.1:0-824 GCF_001515605.1 Sinocyclocheilus anshuiensis
TCATCTGAGTGTGTATATATATATATATATATATATATATACATAAAACTGTCTGTATATTTTATATAAAGTATAAAATATATACTATATTAAGTCCAAAAAATGACTAGGCATGCCTTTAAATTGTATTGTGTGTATATGTACAAAGTGGCACTGACCATTAAGAAACAATATTTTTTAGGGTGAGCGAGGGGAGTGTGGGACACCAGGAGTCAAGGGAGACAGAGTGAGTGACACTTCAGATCTACAGTGTAGTTCATGCACAATAACATGCTGTATTTTTAACTGTCTAAATCTGATTCTTTAAAGGGTCCGGAGGGTCCCATTGGTATCAGAGGAAGCAGAGGGCTGCAGGTTTGTTTTTAAACTTCATTTGTTAAAATGCAAAACAAGCTTTTTTCTCTTTTTCAATAATAGTTTACTGTATTCACTCTGTTGTGTTTCTCTGCAGGGTTTGCATGGACCTAATGGAGACATTGGACCCGAAGGTCCAACGGGCAAAAAAGTGGGTTCAATTCAGCAAAGTTCTTTTTTCTTTTGTTAGATAGCAGGTGGAAAATTACACTCTTCAAAATAAAGGTTCCAAAAGAGGGTTTTCAGAGCCATGGAATAATCATTTTGGTTCCAACAACCCTTTCAGTGAAGAGTTCTTAATAGAACCTCCTTTTCTTAGTGGGAGGAACATTTTAATAATCTTTAATAATCATGAAGAACCTTTTTTCCAATTTAAAGAACCTTTTGTGAAATGAAAATGTCCAGTGGATGTTAAAGGTTCTTCATGTAATCATTAATGCCAATAAAGAACCTTTATTTTTACGTGTGTA
>NW_015614062.1:0-829 GCF_001515605.1 Sinocyclocheilus anshuiensis
CAAAAACCATTTGCCACGTCCACTGTGGAAAAATATTTGGCTGTATTAACCTTCCATAGATCTTGGTGCAGATGTATCATGGGCCAACGTGACAGGGGAACCTGTTTATTGAGCTGATGGTAATCTAAAGTTAGACGCCATTTCCCATTTGGCTTTAGGACAGGCCAGACTGGAGAATTGTAGGTGGAGTTTCACTCACGTATGATCTTTTTCTCTAACAGGGAATCAATCATTTCCTGAATAGAGTCAAAAGGTGGGGGAGGGGAGGGGTCCTGGACTAGTCATTGCTTAGAAGGAGGGTCGTTCTCCTTCTTGGAAGTGTTCTCCTCAGATGTATGGTCTTGGAGGGCTTTAGAAAGCATTATCTGAATTTGCTTGAAATTATCACTGTCCCATTCTTCAGTATCTTTGGAGTCCTTTTTCTTCTGACTACCCTGTTTGTGACTGTCCTTTGATCTATCTCTGGATCTCCTATGCCTTTCCTCTCTGTGTGCATGTCTGCCTCTCTTGTATCTTCCATTGCTTGAGGATTTATGGCCCTGGGTGTCCTGTGTGGACTCACCAGATTTTGGCCGAGAGGAGCGGCTGGTCTGGGCAGTTCCGCTTTGGGGACGCTCTGACCCCTCTAGCTCCAGAGGAGGCTCACTATCATGTCGAAGTTCAAACACATCAGCACCTGAATCCCTGTCTTTCTTGTCTGCGTGCAACTTCTCATTCTCCCAGGCTCGCATGGCGAGCTGCCTTAACTCTGCTGCAGTCATGCGATCAACATCTACCAGTAGAGAAAGGGATTTCCTAATGGTAGGATGCAAATTACTCACAAATAAGC
>NW_015614063.1:0-829 GCF_001515605.1 Sinocyclocheilus anshuiensis
CTACAAGTTCTTTGAAATGCAGCTGACGAAGCTTTTGGTTGTGTGCGCGAGGTTTCCTAAATATGTACGCGAACACGCACAGAGAGGCTCTTTTTATGAAGTACCACAATTTATGGTAACAGGCCATTAGCTGATTTGCTGCTGAGGTAAGTGCTTATGTGATCTTGACAAATAAGATGCTCTCCCTGGATGCTTTTTTCGCTTCACAGTTTGAGATCAGTCTCTCAGATTTTTTCGGCATCTATTTGGAGAAGCATTCATGAAAGATAAATGCATCTCAGCCCAGCATATACTGATCCCTGCCGTTGAGCTGGTTTCAGGAACTGGGAACAGAGCTACAGGCATTTTCATATGATTAGTCAGGTTTTATATAACATTTCCTCACAGATTACATGCTAGCCAAGCTAACTTAATTTGGGACGTAAGCCTACATCAGCGCAAATCAGACTGTGAAATAGATCCTTTTTCAGTGTTCTTTGGAGCGCTCACCGAAGCATCTGCTCTAGTGTACTTTTCATGTATGAAAATGATTCCAGAGTTCTGGTTGTCAGCGATTCTCCTCCTTTTGGCAAGTAACTATTATCCACGTAGGCCATATGAACAAATTTCAACATACAGTGGGATTCAAAGTGTGTGGCCACTTGTGAGCTTGCATTTCTTAGGCTTTTTTTCCATAGTAAATTAAATTGTCAGCAATTGTTTAATTGAAAAAATGAATATAAATTTTTGTATTTGGCACCACATATCTGTAAAATCTGATGATCATGTTATCCAGCTTGATTTGAGTATGTTAAGAACAGCATTCTAATGAAAGCAAGAAAACCTGACC
>NW_015614064.1:0-829 GCF_001515605.1 Sinocyclocheilus anshuiensis
ATAAAATATACATAAAATATTAAAAATAAATGAAAAATACAAAAACAAAAATATTATAATACATTTTCTATAAAAACACTTTTAAACATAATTTCTAAAATGAACAGTATTGTATCAATCATATGTTAAGGACAGTAAAAATGGGTGATTCTCTTCATTGCCTAATTATGAATGTTTCTTGTCTAACAGTAAACGATGAGCTCAGTCCAACATTCCAGCCCCAGAATCCCAAACCCGCCCTAATGCGAGCTCAGTGCACAGTGAGCGCTTCTCCTGCTGTCCCGGGCGTCCGTGTGTCAGCTCCTTTAGTAAATAACCGTAAAGGCAGTCTGCTGTCTCCGGCTGCCTTATACCTGCACAGACTCAGTCTGGCCGGCTCTAGAGAGCTGTATCAGAGCAGCAGCACTGACACAGGAGCATCTGATGCCACCCGCCTGCATCGGGCCTGTAGTCTGCCTGCTAAATATAGATATCATTCCAGCCACGGCTCCACCTCCAGCATCGGCCCACACACGCTCTGTAAGACTCGGCCTGGCTTTGTGGGAAATGCATGCGGACTAACAGGGTTCAGAAATACTAAACAAGCTATCCTGAATTGCAATATGAAAAAAAAACCCATATTATTATTATTTTTTTTTCTAAAGCGAGAAAACAAGTGTGTTTTTTTTAAGGGAGAAAAATAATTTGATAAGAGAAAAAAAGAGCGAAAACATTTTTTGAAGAGAAGCTTTCTGAAGAGAGAAAAAATGTTTTTAGGAAAGAGGAAAAAAGGTTTTTTAAGTGAGAAAAAAAGTTTTGTAAGCTTTTAAGAAAGGCTTTTAAGAGAAAA
>NW_015614065.1:0-824 GCF_001515605.1 Sinocyclocheilus anshuiensis
CATGTGACCCGAGGCCAGTGGTTGGTTATTAGTAATCCTGCCTAATTCCACTCTGGTATTTAGTGTTGCCTTTTGTTCAACTGTTGCCTTTCTGCCATGCAGACTGAAGCCTATTGTAAGGGAATTGCGCTGTTGGTTTCCTCCTGCGAAGTCTGAGAACATGAAATTTGAGACACGTCCGCAGTCTCCAATTACCCACCAGGCTAATTTTCTTAAATCTAAGCTAATCTGGTTTTGTTAAAAAAGCACTGTAAAAACCTTTATTATTAGGCAACCTCATGTGTGAATCTAATGAAAGCATTCCCAGCTCACATTCTTTTCACCCCACACTTAAAAAAAAAATATATATATATATTTTTTTTTTATCATAATAGTATTTGCATGTTTTGCATAAAGAAAATGCATTAGAGCATTATTTTACTGTTTTCCTCACCAAATTCTCATTAACGTCTCTTTGCATCTAGAATTTATTTTGTTATTCATATATTTCAAATTAGGTTTCTTTTGCTTTTAATACAGTATTTTGTTTACAGTATTACATTAACACAATATATTTTTTTTTAATTACGCAAATTAAACTCTTATCATTTTTGCATTATTGTAATGAAAAGTGGGTGCACTTTTCATTAAGGGATAATGCAAAAGTTCATTATCTTCAGTATTATAATACACACATATTTTGTTTTGTTATTAGATTTCTATTAATACAGTATTTTTACAATATTACATCAAATTACTTCAATGTCATGACTTTAAAAATCTATGAGATGTGTAATGTGTATATATATATATATATATATATATATACACACACATATACATAC
>NW_015614066.1:0-829 GCF_001515605.1 Sinocyclocheilus anshuiensis
AAATGCTGATCAAAATCATTCTAGATGCTGGTATTGTGCAAAGCTACATCTGTCACCAGAATTAAAAAAAATTTTTTTTTACAGTCTATGGTATGTATTAAATACAAATAATTCTTAGTTACTAAAGTTACTAAAGTGATTCAGATAAGAGCAGTGAGTGATTTTCTTTTTTTCTTTTTTTTGATTAACATTATCAACACAGTCGGCGGCAGCAGGTTATACGCTGCTGTCTCTTTAAGACCTGATGCACAGATCAAATATTTGGACACATCTGTATTTCGCTGTTTAACTTATAGGTTCACAGGTCGTTTAGGTTCACTTATGACATAACCGACTGCCTTTACATGGATACTCTCCAAGATGGGCATTTTGACAACTTTTTGTGTATTTGAGTGTGTAGTAATAACATACAAAAAATAACTTAATTTGGCATTCACACACTGAGAGGCAAATTCTGTGAGCAAGTAATGTCAAGACTTAAAAACACATGTGAAATCTGAATGTCACTTTTGTAACAAAGCATCTGGTCAGTGACATAAATATTTCTTGAGTCCCAAAGCCAAAGGCTCAAGTCTGAGTGAAAATGCATCCAAGTGCATGACAACTCCAAGTCCGCTAAAGTTGAATTTGAGTTTTGAGTACTCCAAATCTATAATTAAGTAAAACAGACAAAATATTGTGATATTTAGGTATTTTAAAAGAAAAAGTGAGGTTGTTGCATGTCAATTGTCCCCCTCTATTGATTCGAGTCTTCGAGTCTCAGTCTCCCTGAATAAAATTTTTGTAATTTTGGACATGCAATTCCCTAATCATCCACTTGGGGTAAAAT
>NW_015614067.1:0-829 GCF_001515605.1 Sinocyclocheilus anshuiensis
CATCACAGGAATAAATTACAGTTTAACATATATTCACATAGAAAATAGCTATTTTCAAATGTAGTAATATTTCCCAATATGACTGTTTTTACTGTATTTATCATGCTTTTTAACATAGTTTTGGGACATTATTGACACTTCTGCAAAAGTCTCTCACCATATAATCTCATTGCTGTCAAGAAAATTGAGATATTAAAGAGATGTCCTTTGGGATTTTTCTTGTCTATGGGAATGACTACACACAAACGGACAATAAAGATGAAAATAAACCCCTGGATCATCCATCTCTTCCTGAGGTCACACTTGGGGCAGCCCGGGGTCAGTATTTGTGTGCTGCACCTGTCCGAGGTTACGCAAACACGCTTTCTCTGAGTCTCTAGCCCTACCTCAAACACAGGAAACAGATCTGAACAACAGGAAATTTCCAACGGTCCCTTAGTGTGTATCTGTGTGTGTCTTTGTAGGCCAGACAATGCCAGAACGAGAGACCCTGAAGGTCTACAAGTCCGCGTTATCAACTGATCTATTCTCCGCCAGCAGCTCTTCCACCGGGACTGACAAAGAGAAAACAGAATGTGCTCTCCCTCGCTTACATCTCTCCTTATATGGTTGTTGTGCTCTCCTACAGTAAATTCCTACCTTCCACGTATCCTTCTTATTATAAAACGATAGTTATGGCTCTAAAATCCACTGTGGGGCTGTTGTAGCTTATATTCGCCTATCACTTTCTTTTTCTTTCTACTCACCCGTTTTGAAGATCTCGTAGCGGATGGAGAAGCCAGCGCCATGAGTCTCGTAGTCAGACACAAACTTGATGAAGAGCTGGTTC
>NW_015614068.1:0-828 GCF_001515605.1 Sinocyclocheilus anshuiensis
AGAAAGGAAAAATTTAAATCGCATCATATGACCCCTTTAACATTCGTGTCTATTTTCTTAGCTGAATGAATTTTAGGAGACACATCTGAGACCTGAATAAAACTAAACTGAGAAGTCCACAATGTCTCTTGAGCTATGTAAATAAGCTATAATATGTAAATGGACAATACATTTTCTTATTAGTACACTTCATAGTATACTACAAAACAATACGTGCATTGTTTTCGAGGCAACCTAAACAAATCAAATAACATCTATTTACATTTAACTATTAATACACTTAATTAATCAAACGATGTGTAAACCTTAAATAATCAAATGCATACTAAAGCTAATGTCCAAGTATGCAACGTCGTTCGGTAGTATTATATCCATACCATCTCTTTATGCCACTTTTACTGTAGTAATACAGTATTTACCTGCTGTCGTGTCACTCGCTCCTGGCTCCATGTTGCAGGTTTTGAAACCAGTGTGCGCTAAAGGTTACAAAATGCTTGTCAGTCTTAAACCGACCGAAATACTTTCACAACCGACACATCAGTAGACTTCTACGCGTGAGCGTGAGGTACGTGTCGGTGTCAAACAGACGCACAGCGCCCTGAAAGGTCGGCTCTCTGCAGACAGCTAGGGGATTGCGGCGATCTCTGGACGCTCATTGGCTGCTTCCGTCCCAAGTCCCGCCCAGCAAAGGCGCGCTGGAAACGAGCAGCGCCTCTAGTGGTCAAGCCTGAGCACGTCGTCAACGTGTGGCTGTGGTTTGATTTGGGGATGCAACTTGCAACATTTCATTTCTATTTTAGAGTGAATGAAAATATCTCAGCTGAATAC
>NW_015614069.1:0-829 GCF_001515605.1 Sinocyclocheilus anshuiensis
CTTGCTGGGAGCCACACAAAAGGCTGACCAAGCGACAAGGTTCTCACTGGCCTCGGTCGTGTTCAGCTCCCTCTCCCCCCACTCCCACATCTCTGCACATCAATACAGCTGGGCCAGCCTGCACTGCAGCCGTTATATAATGACACTCCTGCCAACACACACTCATAGATACAGACCATTTACCAAAGAATAGTCAGGATTAATTAGGAGATGACACACCTCTAATATGTGTGTGTGTGTGTGTGTGTGGCAATAGAAGCAGAAAAAGGAAAAGATAAGGCAATACTTAAGGTCTAGGGGATTTTTTAAGATCTTAAATATGCTATCAGAAAAAATAATGTGTTTAAGTGTTAATAAACTGTGCTATCTCATGCTAAATTAACCATTTTTAATGTATGTTGGGATACATTTATCCTTAATAAATTGCTGTTTTTTTATATAAAAAATATTTATTGAATTTTTATTTTTATTTCAGCAGTTGTTTATTACTTTTTAAAAGGGGAGAATATGATGGTAACATGGTTGGTGCACAACCTGGGGTCACAACACAATACATTATGTCAACTAAAATATATTTAAATGTATTTATTTAAATTCATATATGTATGTATGTGTGTGTGTATATAAATGATTAATAATGTTTTTTATTATTATCAATATAAGCAAAGTTTTTGGTGCTTAATATTTTTGTGGAAACCGTTAATCCTTATTTCCAGATTCTTTGAATAGAAAGTACAATGAACGGCAAAGATTTGACTTTTTTCTGTCAAATTAAGAGGCTTCTTTCAAAAACATAAAAAAATAATTATCATTTAAAACAATATATATA
>NW_015614070.1:0-829 GCF_001515605.1 Sinocyclocheilus anshuiensis
CTGCATGCACAAAACTGCACTCAAATGTACACTTCATTCGCACCATTACTGGACGCATTTGCGTTATGCATTGAGTATGCACTATATTATATTTGCTAGCAACAACTCAAGTCATTTTTTCTCCTACTGCTAAATATTTGGCATGCCATCCCAGCAATAATCTGGAGTGCACACTGTTTGGCAAGCATGCAAACTGCATTTTGGTGTGATAGTTTGCCTTGTGTTTGCCATACAGATGTGACACCCCTTCCCCTTTGAATGCATCAATCTCTGAAATAAATGATATTTTTATGCCTTTAATGCAAACAAGCACAAGTCGCATGTAATATGTAATTCTAACACCGTGTAGCATGCATTCGGGATGCTTTAGGCTGCATTATGCAAGTTATTTCACATGCATGCATAATTCAACCCACACCTGTCATCCACTCCTGAATGGGGCCAAGCACTGTTGGTTTACATCGTAAATGCATCAGTCGGAGAAGATAAATGCGAAAAAAAATGGAATATGCACACTTTTCGCCATGCATATTTGCATTATGCGTTATTTGGATTTTAACAGCAAATTGCAAAATGCGGTAAACAACAGTGCACACTTCGAAGCAAGCATGCATAAAACATCATACCTGAATAAATGTTATGTATTCGTATTATTCCATGATCTCCCCAGGTTATTCCTTAAAATATTCCTGTCGGTTCAGCTCATTGCAGAAATACACTACTGATATACAGCTAGCGTGAATCCCGTTAAACAGACTGGAGCTCGGGACTAGAAGACCGTCAATGCTGGAAAAGGGATCCACGGTGAAAACACAGCAGATTTACGTCA
>NW_015614071.1:0-829 GCF_001515605.1 Sinocyclocheilus anshuiensis
ATATGCTATATATAAATATATATGTGTGTGTGTGTGTGTGTGTGTATACTGTATATAGTTTTTATATTTTCAATCAGTGTTGAGGGTCTGATTTACTAAATCTCCCATGTCGGCCATATCAGTGTTTCAGAGTGAAACGGGACACTGAGCAAGAAATAAACAGGATTTTTTTATGTAAAATGGTAGGATTATTATTGTTTTTGGTGTAAAATACTGCCTTTGATGGATAGTCATTAAATTAAGGGTTTGTGCGCATTCTTGTGGTGCCATCAGCCAATCAGTGTTGCCAGTCATGATGTAATTTTTCTGCAGCTGCAAAGTGAATAGTCACTTGGCATTTATGGCTCAAAACAACCTGGCTGCAGATCTAAGCACCCAGAATTTGGCAGATTTTGAAACGTGTACTTCTAGGTGGTCCTTGCGGCAGCCAAGCAACTTCCATTGAGATGGGAATGCTATTAAACAGCACTCTCTGGGTATTTTAGACTCGCCATCACCAAGGAAAGTCATTTCAGAGGAAGATCAAGTTATTACATTTTGACGAATGATTACAAAGACTAGCATTTATTTTTCCTTGCAGTAGTGTGCACTGATGAATCATCGACAATGAGACTAAAGAGATGCTTTAGGAAAGTAAATGGGGTCAAATTTGATTTCATTTATTCAAGAGAATAAAGCATGAGAAATGAAGACATTAGAAGGAAAGAGAGAAGGACTGGTGGTGGGTATAGAGAGATAGAGGGATGATGCTAACCCAGTTTCCCTATATGGTACTTGGAGAGATGCCCGCAGAAAGACAGAAGGACAAATCCCAGAAATCAGGAATGAC
>NW_015614072.1:0-828 GCF_001515605.1 Sinocyclocheilus anshuiensis
CTGCAAGTTCTCTGTCATTTACTGTTTTTAGGAGGTTAGTGATTTTTTGTGTGGATCTTTTCGTTTATCCACAAATGCATTGAAATGCAATTCATACACATAATGACTTCTCATACACACAATACACCTCTTCTATGATGTGCATGTTTTTAATTTCTGAATTTTAAAATTAATCTGGATATTTTTGAGCGTTATGTTATGTCAGGGAGATACAACTGTCCTGATATCATAATAAAGAAAAAAAAAACATTACGTTTTTGGCAAAATCTCTTATTATTTCTTAAAAATATCAGTAAGGCAGTTATAATTTAATTATATAAATATAAAAAAATTGTCCACCAGATCAAAGTGATATGGTACGACCAACATACAGAAACGCGCGGAGAAAAAAAACAAACATAAAACAGGAAATTACATCAGAGAGATGACCCCTGCAGATCCTCATAATTGTTTGTCAAGTTCAATATGTCTATCAATGTGACATTTTATGATGGTTAGAATAGGGTTAGGGATGGTTAGTTCAGTGATACAACCCCCTAAAACTTTTGATATTTATGAATTAATAATTCATGATTAAATATTCATTAACGATGCATTCAATTGATCAAAAGTGACAGTAAAGATATATAATGTTACAAAAGTTTTATTTCATATTCTGTTCTTTTGAACTTACTATTCAAAGATTTTTTTTTTGTAAGTATCACGGTTTCCACAAAATATTAAGAAGCACAACTGTCTTCAACATTAATAATAATAAGAAATGTTTCTTGAGCACCAAATCGGAATTAGAATAATTTCTGAAGGATCATGTGACACTGAAGACTGGAG
>NW_015614073.1:0-829 GCF_001515605.1 Sinocyclocheilus anshuiensis
CAGACTACATTTTTGTCTGTTCATTTTGTAATACTTTTATTGGAACACAGTCCCCATTTATTGTAATTGTTTGGAGAACATCAACCAGCATTATTCATAATGTATCTATTTATATTTAACAGAAGGGGGGAAATCCATATGGGTTTGGAACAACATAAGAATAAGAAAATTTCATTTTGAAACATTCTATATATTTAAAAGGAAAGATTTGTTTTGAGTTACTTTCTTGTTTTTCTCTTTTTAGATACTCTAATTAAAGATGATTGCTTCCAGCACACTGCATCAGTGGGTTGTGTATGCAGAGCTAATAAAGAACAGATGGCAGACAAGAAGCCTCCCCACCCAGAAGTACCTTCAATGCACAATTACACAATCAAAGCTACAGATAAACATTTCTTTCTCTCATGTGTCAGAATAGTCCATAATAATCTTATTTACATAAAAAATATTAAACATACAGTTGCATCCTTTACTTCTTCAGCAGTTACACCTCACAGAAAATCTGCTGTTTCATCCTTAGCTCGTTAATAGCTCACGTGCAAATCCTACTATGGTGAAGGTTTGGCTCATGAATATTAATAACCCGACGTGACGTTGGCTCAAGCTGGTAAATAAGCGGGCTGGTGAGCGATGGGCTCCTGAATATTAATTAGGTCACTTGACGCAACACTCAGAGCCGTTGAGAAACAACTGCTCTGGCAACACTCAAAGAGGGTTACCAAGCAACGTAACTATGCTCTAATTCACTGCTGTCCAAACTCGGTCCTGGAGGGCCGGTGTCCCTTGGAGTTTAGCTCCAACCCTAATTAAACACACCTGAACCAGCTAA
>NW_015614074.1:0-829 GCF_001515605.1 Sinocyclocheilus anshuiensis
TATATATATATATATAAAATAAATGCAGCCTTGGTGAACATAAAAGAGGCGTATAGACCAAAATCTACCAACCTCATTCTTTTGTATGGTAGTGACCAGAATAAAATATTTCAGTTCTGTGTTATAGACTGATTATTGTTCATTGCACTTTGTTTATTAGGAGTGCATTATATTTACACAGCTCGAATGTTTAGGCCTGCATGCACCCATTGGCAGAGCGTGACATTGTCCATCAGCTGACTCACTGTATATGGGGGTTTTTTGTCCCATGAGGGGTGAGTTTGTTTTCTAATTGCTGTTCTGTGACCCAATTTACAGGTATGCTCTTCACTGCCAATGAAGATCCCAAAATGAACACCTTTTACATCCCTGTAAGTACCAGATGGCTTGTTATCAAGTATGCTGCAAAAAGCAGCCAATGCTTTGAGCACATTTTGTCCCTCATATCTTGATTAGTCATGGCACGTCTGTATACGCCTACCAACTACACCTTTTCCTGTCTTTCTAAGTAAAAGCAAGCCCTCACGGTGCTTTTATAGTGTTTATATTTAACGAGGCAATGGTAGTTAAGGGCAGCTGAAACGTTTCTGAGAAACTACGTTCTGTTCTAGACCTGCACATGATATAACTCTGTGTGTTTGGCAATAAGAGGGGTTTACCCTGTGTGTGCTCGAGTTGAGTACACATACACACAATTACCAAACCATTTGATATGTCCTTCACGAAGGCAGTGACATGCTTAGCAAACAAACAAGGCTCAGTGAATCTTGTGAAGAAAAGTCCTGGTCACATTTCACAACAAACTCAAAACGACATTAAATAATACTTT
>NW_015614075.1:0-829 GCF_001515605.1 Sinocyclocheilus anshuiensis
TTAAGGCCCTAAGAAATTCATTTAAATTTTTCCCCCAAATTCAGTTTTTTCCAATTTAAATTCAAAATTCAGTGTTTTTATTTTATTAATTTGTATTCATTTATTTATTAATTTTTATTAATATAATTTTATTAGTATTAATTATTTAATTATTTTAATTTAATTATAATTAAATTCAACTGGATAATAGTTTTAATTAAAGTTTAATAATCAAAAAGCACGTCTAAATAATTGAATTCACACAAATTTTACAATTTAATCATCTACAATTTTCACAATAATAGATTCCTATGAAATATTTATTTATTTATTTATTTTACAAATTCTGTGTTGTCTGTTAAAATTTTTCTGGATTTATTAGTTAATACAAATGTATTATCAAAAAAGGTAGTAATCAAATGAAAGCATAAAACATTAATGAATCTTTAAAAATTGTATGAAATGATCATTTAACAATTCCTTTTATTTTTTGGCAAAAAAGGTGCTGCACAATAGAGGTTTCTTGATAAAATTAAATTAAATATAGAAGAAATGGTGTGATATTCCTTAAAAAATAGAGTTCATAATTGTATTATTATTATTATTTGAGAAGTACATTCTACAGTACAATACTAAAATATATTTCTGTAACGATTTCATTCAGTTAAAATGAACTTTTATTTTGACGGGTTGCAGTGAATGCCTTTAAGTAATGATGAAAAACCAATGTATTGTAGTTAGAAGAATGCAAGTTGAGATTCTGCTGTTTTCACAGTATGATTATGTATCCGTTTGTGAATAAATTTGTACCTGTTTGTGTAAAGTCAGCGCGTCTATCTCTGATAAAACC
>NW_015614076.1:0-829 GCF_001515605.1 Sinocyclocheilus anshuiensis
TCAAATAAAACTCCAGAAAGGTGTACAATATGGGACCTTTAAGTTAAGTTATTTTCTTAGGAAAAGCTGGTCTTATTTTCCTGGCATTCATCCATATCATAATCTTCTCCTTCAGTAGTTACCGTGCCGTTGCAAGGTGGGACTTCACTCAGAGTGCTGCGCACAGTAACCCACGTCATGCTCAAAGAGCGTTTCCTTGGGACAGGATGCCATTTGTGGTGGCACATCACCTCTTTAAACATCTCCCTGAAGCGGGTGGACATGAGGTTGTAGAGAATCGGATTAATGGCTGAGCTCAGATAGAAGAAGACCCCAGAGATGACATGAACATATTCATAGACCTGGAAAATCTTCATGTGCTCACTGCTCTTCTGGTCCATGAAACTCCACATGAGTCGATCGGTGTGGAACGGAGCCCAACAGATGCCAAACATGACCACTAGTACAACTGAGGAGAAAATACTGTGTTACATATAACTTTAATTTAATATGTTTAACCCAAAATATTAACTCAAAATTCCTGTTTTTTTTTCTTTGTGAACATTGCCCTATTAAAAATGATTGAGTGTTTCAAAGCGTAAAGCCTCTAAAGTGTACTGTATATGTTTTGCCTTGTATTTATCTGTCATTGATTACGTAGATAAATAGGGGGAAAACAAATATGAATTGTCACTCACTTTGAAGAGTGCTGACACATCCAATTTAATGTTAATAACAGCCAAAATTGCATATGACTAAGTGCTTGAAGGAAGGTGATTATTTTTCACATTATTTACCCAAACCAAATTGTAACTCAAATAAAATGTTATCCTACTGCTAGCCAATATTA
>NW_015614077.1:0-829 GCF_001515605.1 Sinocyclocheilus anshuiensis
TGAAAACCAGTTAAGACTTTATTCAGCAGAGAAGTATAGAAGATTTCTTAGGTACACTTTTCCATAAAAAGAAACTGAATGGTAAATGACACTGTGGAGCTCCAAAAATTACAAAAAGCAAGCACAAACGTATCATAAAGATGGTCCATACAATAAGAGTCCTTTTACGCTATATTGCAAGTCTTCTGAAGTCATATGATAGCATTGTGAGAAAGGTAAAAGTTGTTATTCACTGAAAAACATTTGAGAACCAATGCTATTTGGAATCACTGACATCAAACATGACATGACATTTTAAATATACCTGGATGCGACTGATGTATTAGATTTGGATAAATTAGTCCTTTAGCTGTTCATAACCAGTACAGACTCAGTACAGTACTCAGACTCACAAAATGAATTAGTTATTTTCAAAGATGATGATTTATGAGAAGAGAATCCATTCCCTTGCACTGAAGGTCTCACCCATTGCTGCTTTACTGCATTGTCACATTGAAACATTGTGATTTGCACTGAAAGGTCTTTGCTTTAAAAGATACCTTGAGTGGAAAAGCAGGTAATAGACTGAAACATTGCACATTTAGAGTTCCTTCTTTCAGCTTTTGATGAGTTTTATCTGTGCAAGTTCTTGATGTCCTGTAGTGAATAGAACAAATTATATAATGGAAATCCAGAAGATAGAAAAAGCAGACAGAAGATGAATTGATTAAAGAGAAGGATAGAAAGATGAATGAATAAACCGAATGAAAAGGGATGTATAGAGACCAGAGATCGTCAAAACCATGTTTCAGCCAGGGCGCCTCGGCGAAACCGCCCCCGTATTTGATCA
>NW_015614078.1:0-829 GCF_001515605.1 Sinocyclocheilus anshuiensis
CTTCATATTTTTGTGGAAACCATGATTTTTTTTTTTTTTTTTTTCAGGAATCTCTGATGAATACAAAGTTCAAAAGAACAGCATTTATTTGAAATTGAAATGTTTTATTATAAATGTCTTTATTGTCACTTTTAATGAACTCCGTGTATCCTTGCTGAATAAAAGTATTAATTTATTTTTAAAAAATCAATCAATCAATCAATCTTATACAGTAGATACATTTTCACATTCATCAACATAAACAAAATAATTACTTGTAAAAATAGAAAAAAAGAAACATTTCTTATTATTTTCAATGTTTAAATAAAAACATTCATATGATGCATAAAACAAATTCACTGTAAAAATGATTTTTTTAAATAAAACAAAGCCTTACTTGGAGTACATTACACAGAAAATGCTATTTTAGTTTTTCTACTTCACAAATGCACAGTTAATCAGTGGGTTAAGTGCTGTTTCTATGTAATCGTTTGAAAAAGTTACTAGCAATTTTCTGAGCGAAAACTGTTTCTACACCTTGTTTTGTGAGTATTGATTGGGTCCTTTAGCAAATGTAGCCACAGTTATGCTAATCAAGGATAGATAGTATTTTATAAAGTTCCAACAACTTCAAGGTCACAAGTTCTCCATCCACATCATCATTCTGCACTCTTTGACCTTGTAGGGAGGTGTCTGAGCCGGGATGGGACGGTCGGGGCCAGTGGTGCTCCCTGGTGTGCTCTTTAATTAAAGGCCACCATTAACAGGATTACTCACTGTAGGTACCCAGCATCCCCCTCTAGCGCCGTATGGGCCTTATCTGGTTCAGCTGCAAAGGTCCACCTGAACA
>NW_015614079.1:0-829 GCF_001515605.1 Sinocyclocheilus anshuiensis
TGAATCCTTCTGGACTTGATAGTCAATGTCAGTCAGTGCCCCTCATGTCAAAACTGAACTTGAATGAGAATTTGACGTTTTTTTCAGCAAATAGTATGACTTGATAATAATCACAGACCTACTATGCCTTTACTAGTCTACATCAACAACCGTCCCCAGTATGCTTCCACACTTTCAGTTTGGTTCTTCATTAAATACTGGTAAAGCCTGTGTATCTGGTATCATTGCAGAGGAGACTTAATGCAGTTATGAGCAGACAAGTAATTAGATAATTAAATGATTCACTGTTTGAGGTAGTGCAGTCTAGTGTTCATGGTCTGAGCTGGTCTCAGTAAAGGAGTATGTTCAAACCTTAAAAGTGTTCAAACATGAAGTCTCATCTTTGTGTGAAGCACAATCCAAAAATGCTCCTAATAAGACTGCTTTAAGGCGCTTTGGTAAAAGCATAAGCTAAAAGACAATTTATAAGTTATTTTTGTTTCTTTGATTGGTCATTACTTCTGTGGTATTTGTTTGTTCATTGTTTTTAATGTCATGTCAGATGATTAAAAAAAAAATGTAATTTTATCTACATTACAGTCTAGATTCACATTTAAATGAAACCTGTAACTCAGATCTACATGGATTTGCTTTAAATGTGTATTTCCCCAAGACAATCCTCCCTAACTCTGGATCTCAGAGTCTGTGATCTAAAGCTCATCATTCCTACTCTGTCTTGTTCAGGTCCCTCACCGTTGTCCATTTCCATGCGCCATGGGCTCCGCAGTGTTCACAGATGAACGAAGTGATGGCAGAATTAGCCAAAGAGCACAAACACACCATGTTTGTG
>NW_015614080.1:0-829 GCF_001515605.1 Sinocyclocheilus anshuiensis
GTGACTTAAAAAAAAAAAAAAGGGAATCCTTATTGTAGTTTAACTATGTTTGTACCTCATGAAGTTCATGTTTCAAAGCAGATTCTTCAACAATGATAATAGTAGACCTCGAGAGCTGGAGCCCACTGAAACAGCAAACACGTGCTGTAATTTCTCATGTTTAGAGACACTCATAAAGGCCTACCGGACTCCTCTGTTTGCTTGTTATCTGAAAACATTCCCAGCAGCTCTGTGTCTGATTTCAGCTCTTCGGACAGGTCCACTAGAGGCTCCACAGAGTTCTCTGTGGATGTGGATAAAGCAGGGAAGTGATTATAAGGGCCTAATGACTGTACTCTAAGAAAGTGGTCTAAATTGTGGTCAAATTTAAAGACAACATGAAATTGCATTCACAATACATTTTTCTTTCCATAAGGGGACATTTTTGGGTGACTCTGCTGGCACCCGCTCTCCATAAGACCAGGAATGTGTGTAAAGTAAGTAAATTTAAATTTCATGTTGACTTTAAGGGAACTAAATGTATAAATCAGACTGGGTATGAATATCATATTAAAAAAAGACAAAAACATAAACAGAAAGGCTGTGTGTGTGTGTGTGTGTGAGCACCAGTAGCTGTGAGAAACGTACGTGCTGCTACTGATTTACTGGGCAGCAGCGCCGCTGATGCACTGAGTGATGCGTTCGACAGTGGCTTCATCTGATTGGCCGAGAGCTGTTTCCTGTCTCGCTCATCCTCTAGTAGCCGTGTAGTTTCCTGTCTGCTCTGTTTGCTCTTATCCAGCAGGTCTTTCCCAAAAAAGGCCTCCTGCAAGAGAAGATTGTGGAGTCA
>NW_015614081.1:0-830 GCF_001515605.1 Sinocyclocheilus anshuiensis
GAATCGGTTGTCGTCCACTATGACACACTACACGAGCTGAAACGACGGAATCTTGCGTCCCGACGCCGTGTAGTCTGAGCATTACACATTCATGAGAACGAAGCACTTGTGCATTTAAGCACTTTTTTCACTCTTGCATTGCGTTAATGGGAATAGTGAGATTAAATGTGATTAGTTATGAAATTAATGTCACAAAAAAAAAAAATTTTGACCAGAAAATTAACAGAAATTGCATAAAAAATAAACCAATTTTACGAGCATTTGCACTGCATTTATGAGAACTCTAAGAGTAAATGTGCTTAATTGTCAATTAAATAATCTTTAAACCAGATAGTAATTGCATTGAAATAATGAGAACTAAAAGATGAAGTGTGTTTAAAAACTAAAACAATGATATAGCACAGTGGGAAGTTGTGCTGATATTGCTGTTAAACATGACCCTGCCAGGTGTGGTGGGTCTGGCCTGATTGTGGAGCTCTTCAGCCTCAGATCGAGGCCCTGGTGAGGGTGAGGGTGTCTGGAGACTCGCCTGCGGCTGGAGTAACGCTGCTGGAGCTCTGAGCTGCTGCAGAGAGTTTCTGCGTCTCTGTCGGTGTATTGCTGAACACATTCCGCTGTAAAGAGCGATGAGAACACACAGCTCCCGCCCTGAGACAGCGCGCCGCGATCATTCTGTCTGATTAATATGCGTTCATCATCATCCGAGCTCAGACTCCTCGTGCTCCTCCGGTGAGTCGGTCTCTGAGCGCGGGCCGCAGCGGCGCCCCCTGCCGGTCCGGAGGACGAGACCAATTCAGAGTAGACGTCACCGTTACGTCACTTGCAGCTGC
>NW_015614082.1:0-830 GCF_001515605.1 Sinocyclocheilus anshuiensis
AAAAATAACGCATATGTTATGTAAATATAAAAAGCAATTATTGATTGTAATTAGGTAATTAGCCAATTTGTACATGCGAATTAATCGCTCAATCGCTGCTTTGTTTATGGTTTATATATCTGCAGTCCTATTTTTGGTTTCTCTTTTTGAATGGCGAATGTAGACTACTGCCTCATGCTGATATAGACAGTTATTTACGCATGTGCTCGTTGGTTGCTGGTTTTAGTTTTAAGGTGTGTTAAAGCTCAACTTTATAGCCCAGACTCATGCATCATGAGGTGACAACACAGTCTGCATTTGCCACCACTAGCACTTTGTTGTCAGTTTGGTGTGTGACGGCCTTTAGAGGTTCAGGCCCAAGTAGGGGGAACACCTTTCCTGTCATTATTGTACCTATGAATACGTCACTCAACAAAAGGCTGCTCGGGCAGAGTGTCACCATAACCTGGCTACTACACCTGATATGTAAATTAGTCTTGTGTGTTGATTTAATGCATTTGTAATGCGTGTAATGTCATTACCTTTAGAGGCTGGGGGCCACAGGTGAGAGAACCACTCATGCAGGTTGTTCCAATCCTCTTCCTCCAGGACAATAGGCTGCAGTGGAGGCCCACAGAGATCGCACTGCGCCAACACTCGTGGAGCCTGTCGCACATGTGGCATCACTCTAGACGATGGCAAGTCTGAAAATAAGAGTAGTGATGGTTACAAACATGCTGTTAAAGCTGCCAGCTGTAGATCGATTTTCTCGATAGACACATGGTTCTGTGGTACATTCAAATCACTGTATGTTTGAGAGGCCTGACAGAGTTAAACAGGCCCAAGCAGTC
>NW_015614083.1:0-827 GCF_001515605.1 Sinocyclocheilus anshuiensis
CTTCTTTATGCACCAAGAGCTTGTAACACTCCAAAGAGTAAGGAACAATTGAAATCGCATCATATGACCCCTTTAAATACTCTCTCGACACGATTTACATTTTATTTTTACTAAATAATTTTAGATTTTACTAAAACTAAGCACATATAAATACAGAAAAACATAAAAAAGTCATGAACTAATCCTTCAAATGCTCTCTCAACGCTAGAAAGATGCTTCCAGTCCAAACTACTCAAACAAACAGCCATGTGACGTGAAACAGGGGAATTTTACACTAAGCTTGTGTGTGACCGCAGGGCACTAGGGCAGTGAGACTGCAGACTTAACGGAGGTTTAACCATTAATCGCCGCAGATAAAAAAGGATGCACGACTTAAAAGTGCGAGAGGAAGCGGTTAGCATGCCCGTTTGAATGACTAAGTTACATTAAAACCTCTCTCACTCCATTTCAGCCCCATTTTCAAACCGCACACACCCTCTTTCCTGGCTGCACCGGAATATGTGGCACTGCAGAGTCGTTTCAAAGCGTCTGAGGATAATCAAAGACAGCCCTTGACTGGCGCCTCAATGCAGCCACAATATCCGTGGTCGCAGGAAGACATTGAGGGGTTAACCAGGGTGGGGTGGGGGTAAATGAAGGATTTTACAGTGCCCCCAATTCCCCCCGCTCCCCCCTCTTCCTGCTGTTGCAGAGAGTCACAGGGTGAGTGCATGTGACCTTGAGATGCATCACTGGCACAGTCAGGGCTGCCTTGCCTGCAGGCGTCCTTGAACTGGATCTGCAAGACAAAAACCTTCACACTGCCAGATAGACATCTCAAATCCCCC
>NW_015614084.1:0-829 GCF_001515605.1 Sinocyclocheilus anshuiensis
CGTAACTCACGTTACTTGTAATGCGTTACCCCCAACACTGGTTATTTCTATGATTGTTTGTTAAGCAGTCGGGGTATAATACGTGGAACAGCGTAGTCATAATGTCGGTTAGTATTTTTCGCAAAATAAACGGCTTCAGAGACACGAGACCCCAGTCGCGGTTTATTTTGCGATAACGACCGACTGACTCTACCTGCACCCCCGCTGACGCAAAGGTAGGTTAATCACTCCTTGTTTTTCTCAGGATACAGATTAGTTCATACCAAAATGTCCACTGACACTTAAGAAAAGAAAAGATAGCGAAGAAATGTTCCTTCAGATAGGATTTAGTTCACCTATCAGGCTGGAAAAGCTAATACAATGCCCGTTGACATAAACACTTCCTGGTTTAGACTGCAACCCACCGATAAGAGTCAAACAAACACCCAGAGTTCTTCAGAACGGTAACAAATGCGATTAAATGACAGAGAAGTGAATTTTTCGTGAAAAATCGATCCGTTATGCAACTCACTCGTGTTTAAAACACATCGACGTAGCGAGCTGGAGAAAATATAACAGGCGGACAGCAGCAGACTGAAGAGAAACGCCCAAAAACTTTTCATGAGCAAAAACTGAAAGTACAGCGCCCAGACCAACGAAATCGTCACGGTACTGACGTTTAGACTAGAGAACACATTAGTTCTGTTATGAACCAAAACTCACCTTCCAATCGAGCACAAATGGCTTTGAATAAAATAAAGCAAAAGTTCACGCTGATCTGTCAGTTCTTCTCTAAGAGACGGTTCTTCTCTAAAGCGCGTGGCACACCCTTCAACTACACTCTAAAGGA
>NW_015614085.1:0-830 GCF_001515605.1 Sinocyclocheilus anshuiensis
ACAGTTGTAGTTTTTATTTATACTCGGCATCATACATCATATAGACCATTTTTATTTATATAATAGACATAGTATTATGTACTGTATAGATACAATTTTAATGATATATGTGACAGTTTATGGATTTTATACTATACAGTCATAGTCCTTAAACAGTTATATTGTTATAAAGTTTTAATTTACATATAGGATCCCTGCTAAACATACTTGACATTTACTGGACCCATCTGTATTCTGCTAACAAAGCAACAGAGACAAGTTTTGCCGTAGCAAGCAGCAGTCACCGTTTAAAAATTCTCCTGCTTTATGACTTGGCAGGGAGTTTGCCCTGCACATCCCTTAATCCACAAATGAATAAGTCATGTTCGTTCCATCCAGTGAACTCCCCTTACAGTCAGAGAAACTCGATGAGTCATGGTGAGGGATTCCCTACCCCTCTCCTCTGGGCAGGAAGAATGGAGTGTTTTTAGGAAGGAATGCTGATTGGGGCCCTTGGCGAGGGGGTGTGCTAATGCATTTGTAACACTGTGGCCTCGTGTTTGTGACGCGCTTCACACTGTGCAGCCAGGAAATCATCAGGATAATTTGACAAAGAATGTCGATTATTTTAGACCAATCATCTGTGAGGTATTTCAGCCAATCTGAACCACATGGTTGACCTCTATTACAGCTGCTCTTAAAATACAGTCATCACGTCGCATTTCCAGTAAGGCTTAGTCGCTTTTCAGGTGTCACAGCAATAAATTCATGTCCATTTGAAGTGGACACTTACAGCGTAAAGCCTTTGCTTAAATACAAAGTGTATATATAAGGACATAAACAGTGCAGTG
>NW_015614086.1:0-830 GCF_001515605.1 Sinocyclocheilus anshuiensis
ATGGTTTCTGGTCCCTCGTGAAAAAAATACAATAAAATTCAATATGCCAAACACAAACTCAAAATGGTTTACTTTCAGCATGACGGTTTGCTCTTTTTCTGCTGCTTTTCCTTTTTCTCCCGCTCTTTTCTCTTCTGTCTGTACAGCTCTCTAAAGTGGAGTCTCTTTGGATTCAGCCCGTAGGCTTGGAGTCTCTGTCGGCTGAACTCTCTTCCAGCCATCTTCACCGTCATGGACCTGGAAAGTAGGCGTCCGCCCCTGTGCCTCATTTTCTTTTTAAGCCATTGAGGTTTTTCAGTCCTTTCCTTGGCCACCTCCTCATTCGGGGTTACAGCAGTCTCTTCCAGCTTCTTCTTTTTCTTAGGAACCAGGAACTCCTCATCATCCTCCCCTTCATCCTGTACAGCGACTTCTTTGAGGTCCTGGACGTCTGTTTGGTCTATGCCGTCAACTACAGGGCTTTCAGATGTATCTTCTGACAGATCTTGCTTCTCCATCTTGACCTCAGACCTCTTTAGACGATCCCTTCGCTTCTTACCCACCTTCCCCTTGGGCTCCATCAGCTCTTCCTGACCTTCGTCCCTGTGTAAAGAAGCCAAGCTCGGTTTTCGTTTGTATGAGGTTCATGTTAAAGAGCTTGTGTGTCATGATTATGGTGTTTAAAGGAACACTTACTCATTATACAAAGACACAAACACTTGCTGTTTCTTCTTGTTATTCCGTGCTTTGATCTGGAAGTTCTTCACGTCACATAGCTCCTCCCTCTCTGACCTAAACAAGGAGAAATGTAGCAAAACTCATCAAAAACCTATTCCAAGCCAGTGAAAAAA
>NW_015614087.1:0-830 GCF_001515605.1 Sinocyclocheilus anshuiensis
ATTAAAATACAGTAAAATTCTGTTCTTGTATTATTATTATTGTATATAATTATACATAAATATAAATATAATGTTTGTAGTTAATAATTAATCTAATTATTTTAACAATTAATTTTTACAATTAATAATTAACTAACTACTATTCACTGCTTTTCATTTTTATAAGCCCAAATATATATAATGTATATATATAAAAATATATATAATGACTATTTTTAATACATAAATACAAATATAAAAAATTGATAGATAAATATTATTTAATTTGATCCACCTTATTTTTAACATAAGCATGGACACAGGCATTTTCAACTTGAATGTGCACAGCTTTTGGTTTCATCCACAGTTATTTTACCTGGTTAAAAAACAGTCCGTTATGTTGCTTGATATTGCGAAACTGGTATTTGTTATCATATTATTTTGGTTCATAATCATAAATGCACTGGTTTGTAGCGTAAATAGCTTTACTGTTTACTGTACTTTCATGTACTTCTGTATTCTGTACTTTCTTTATTGTTCTAGTTATTAACCTATAATGGCTGTTGAGTTGAAAGGAAGTGTTGCAAAACAAAGTAGACAGTTATTTGGTGGATAGGTATAGACTTTGATAGTCAGTCATTTTATATTATATTGTCATCGCTGATTTTATTATGCAATTTTTTTTTCTTTGTAATTAATATTCTTGACCTGCCTGTGTCCTGTAGGGGGCAGTATATAAGAGCGTTTGACTGTGATTACTCTGGTTTTTTTCAAGTACCTCACATGGTCCGGGCCATGGCGAGCTCTCAGTCCATCCCCATTCCTCAAGGTGCTTCAGTCCAGGATCGGGC
>NW_015614088.1:0-830 GCF_001515605.1 Sinocyclocheilus anshuiensis
CCAAACCCCCAAAAGTACTTGATGAGGATTTCTTGGGTCCGGCCCAGTGTCTGGATCAGAAATACACATGGCTGTCTTGCTCTAAAGTGTTTTGTCCTCCATGGAGGCGATGCATCGGAGGACAGTGTGTCTGTAAGATGCCGTACAAATGTCCACGGCTGAAAAACACCTGTACTCTGGACGGATCCGTGTATTACTCCATGTGTCAGGCCAACGCCATCTCCTGCAGAACCAAGACGCCCACTTTCTCACACTTCAGCTCATCCTGCAAAGGTGAAAACAAAAATATTACGTTATCAATATCAATCTAGTATGGCATTAATGAACAAAATGGATGAACCATTTTTCCAGAGTAAGTTCTTACGTTGCTATATGGTTCTTTGGAGTTTAACAGAAGTTCTTGATGTGTCTTTATAGGTCCTGCATTGGTGTCTAGGTGCTTTAGAAAAGCATTTATCTAACCCTAAATGCTTTCGAGAAATAGAATAAACCATTTTTTGGGGCTCTCTTTGACATGAGATTGATCAGGTCTAATAGGGACATTTATTTTTAACCCTTGTTTTATGTTAAACTTCTGGGTACAAATGTTCCAGGTCAAAACGACCCTCATTGGATTCAACACAATTCACCAAAAATTACACTATGAAAAAAACCAAACATGTAAATACAGTAATTCTAACATTAATACTTCTCCCACATTTTTATCCTAATTTTTAAAGCTGTATTTTTAATTGCTTTTCACAAAATGTGCAAATTATTAACAGTATTTTAACATTTATTTGATTTTTATATGTGACCCTGGAGCACAAAAGCAGTGTTAAGTCGCTGGG
>NW_015614089.1:0-830 GCF_001515605.1 Sinocyclocheilus anshuiensis
AAAAGACTCATTCATTCAGGAATCACCTACATGTTGCGCTTTTTGTGTTTGATTCACTAATAGAACCAACTCATAGGACTAATTCCTTCAGAAATCCTACTACACTGGCTGTGCTATGTTTTTAATTCACTAAAAAGAACCGAATCCTTAAAATGATTCATTGAGGAATCCGACTACACTGGTTGTCCTGTATGTTTTACAGCAACATTCATTAAAAAGAACAAACTCCCAATAGTCATTCGTTCTGTAAACCAACCACACTGTATTCAACATTTTTGTAGGCTTTAACCTCATCAGTGTAAGAACGCACATATTATGTGCATTTCAGATTTAAGTAAATTACGTAGGCCTAAATGTACTGAAATATTCAACAGGGACAGTGTATGTAGGAATATGTAAATTAATATAATCGCTACAGTTCTCATTACTGTGCTGAGGTTGTATCTTGCACAGATGAATGACAGTCTGTCAAATATGAATGGATACAGAGCTCATCAGTTGTGTATATGAATATGTGTTGTGGGCAGATGGTCACAAAGACGAAGAAGGTCATATCAGGTGAAGAAAAGAGGCAATTGTTCTGTCCTGAATACTAACGCGTGTGTAGAAGGCACAGCCTGAAGTGTTATATAACCATCTTTTCCAAATTGCGGAGCATGTGCTAATCTTAGGAGCTTTTTTCAGCACTGAAAAGTGCTTTTTACTTTCTCTTGTCAATAACAAGCTAGATCACAGAGTTGGTCTTTGTGTTTTATTTTGTATTGTATTTGAACTCTGTCTCTGTGGCACGGAGGCACTCAGCACTGCAATTACATCACAGAGGAGGGCAG
>NW_015614090.1:0-830 GCF_001515605.1 Sinocyclocheilus anshuiensis
AGCATTGATTTTTTACATCTGAATAAAACAGTGTATTTGGACTAACATCCTTTAGAAATTTACATGGGCAGAAACTTCACATAGTAAAAAGTAGGTGTCCGCTGAAGGTGTTGCGTCTCAGTCCATCTGTGTAGATACGACGGTTCTCTATGAGCTGAAGACGTATCTGGTCCCCTTGTTCAAGAATAAGACTAACTGAGTTGCATGTAGTGTCTTCAGTGTCTTGCCCAGGAGGGTTATCTGATGCTGCGACCACCAAATTGCCGTTCTTTAACAGTTTCACACCGGTTGAAATGTCATAAGGATTGAAGACCACAAAGTTGAAGAAATAAACTCCTTTTACTGGTGCAGTGAAGTCTCCTGTTAATAACAGTAGAAACTTAGGTTCTTAAAATTATGATAAAATTGTTGAAGCATCATGTTTGAAACTTCTTTGACCAATGTGATGGTACCTGTATTGGTGTCATAAGCATTTCCAATGTTAGTTAATACATTTTCGTACACAAGAGTGATTGCTTCTGCATATGGCCCAAAATATTTGACGCCCGCTGAAGATGACAGTGAGGCTGAAAAGGCTACTTTTGCCCTTTCTGCAGAAAAAGAGATGAGATGAAAATGTGCAAGTGAAAAGAAGAAACTTTAATGTGTCTTTTCATGCAATCATTGCTATTCATGTAGTTTCCTTGCATGTTTCCTAAATGTCATGTTTGTAGTCAGAGCTAAACTGGGGCGAAAAAAGAAAAAGAAAAAGAAAAAACACTTTTTATATCAGCTTTAAGAAACAACTGGTCTCTCCAGTGGTCAGACAGTTTAGAAAATAAAATAAAAAA
>NW_015614091.1:0-830 GCF_001515605.1 Sinocyclocheilus anshuiensis
CAGTTAAACCATTGCGTCACAAAATGACCCCACCCCCCCGGCAAATCGCACCCCGAGTCTAACCATAACAGCATGGAGATATGCTTACTTTGGTGTGGGGTAGCCATTTATTTGACATCCACCTCCTCAGTTTCTCATTCTCCTGCCACGCTTTGCTTTGTTGGAGCAGAAGGAGTTACTGCGCAAACTCCTCCTCTGTGGGTGAGTCTGCAATAGACCTGACAAGAGGGAGCACCTCTTCATGGCATCCATTGTCTTTTTTCCTGGTCCACTCCACACATGATTTTCTCTGTGAAAGTCGCACAGGAGGACTTTGGACTCTGGAGAGAACACAAACATACCAATACACATTACATTAGAAATATACAATGCAGTTCATATTATGCAATTATGAACAAGACTATGTTAAAACCTACTATAGACTGGGCCATGTATGGGTGTGCGAAATTGTGGACAAATTGTTACATTGGTAATCAGTGGTAGTGTCTATAATATGAATACCTGGATATTAAATGTTCAACTGCAATTGTCTGTCGTGGTCCCAGTAATATAGCCTATCACATTAAGTTACAGGTATTTATACACCAGGAAGGTCCGATGAGCATAGGAAGAAACAGTGTAGTATGCAGTAGCCTATTTTGAAACTCAAAACCAACATGCACTGCCAGTTTCTGCGTGCAGGCAACATGAAGCAAAGTTTAACATTGTTAATTTTCGTATACTACAACAATTGTAATGATACAAAGCCTGTTGAAAAGTACTCATGTCAGCTAAGACTTCTTTAATGATTAATTATTACCATGGAACTCTGCCTCCAGCACACCAATTTC
>NW_015614092.1:0-830 GCF_001515605.1 Sinocyclocheilus anshuiensis
AATGTATGTGTTTTCGTGCTCACTGAGATCTTGGTAAACACAGACAGCATCAGACTGAGAGCTGACAAGTACATGCGAATTCGCTCTCCTCCAAACCGCCGACCCAAATACTCTGGCATCGTGACAATCTGAGAGAGAGAGAGAGAGAGAGAGGAAGTGCAGAGGGAATGGCACGAACTAAGCAAATTAATAGGCAAATCTGGGAAAGTAGCACATGTGGTGGGAAATAAAGAAACTGTGAGTCTATGGTCCATGTGGCGGCATTAAACATAAGTTCTCAATGATTAATTCACAGACTAAATAGCTCACTTGGCACTTCAGTATAAGCGGTGGTTTGGTGTATGTCTAAAACTCACCCCAGAAGACACATAAACTGGGACAAAGATCCAGGCAAGAGCCAACAGGACATAAGTTGCCTAAGAGAGAGAGAAAGTATATTAATTTATTTGTTTTTCAGTGAAGCGTATTTAAACAAGATCAATTCACCTAAGAAGCAAATCTGCATGAGATAATATGTTTGCTTTGAATACAGAAGCCGCAAAAAGAAAATTAAGGCACATCTGACTATAATATATTATTAGATTTTAATGTTTTGCTTGTAAAGTGTATTTGTTGTATCTTTCTTTATACTTGTACTTGTTTGCACCTCAGTGTGCAAATAGTCACCACAATTAGTCATGAAAAAAACTTTTTTTTTTTTTTTTATTTTAAATTTGGTGTCTCGAACATAAAAATAGATGGGAATTATTACACAAATGTTTTTCATAGTGTCAGTTTTTGACAAATTGCATTGAAACCAATGTGGGTCTTTCTTTTTTTTTTTTTTTTAG
>NW_015614093.1:0-830 GCF_001515605.1 Sinocyclocheilus anshuiensis
AGTGTCCACTTCCTGGTACATGTAGTACTCGTACTGCTCAGGTGTGAGCGGGGGCACCACGGGTTTGGCGACTTTGGGGAAAGACAGTAAAGGCGAGGAGGAAGGCAGTGGGCTGCTCTGAGGCGTCTCGCTGCCGCTGGGCATCTGCAGACTCAGCTCTGAGCTCTGGGAGTATGGGGACTCTGAGCTGGGCCAGTCTTTCCAGTAATCCAGAGAGGAAGCAGGAGCCACGGGCGCAGTGCTGCCCAGCCGAGGGAGCTTCTGGTGGGGGCAAAGAGTAATATAGTTGGGGTTAGCCATATAAGGAAACTTAAGGAGGAGGAAGTGGGCTATTCTAGGGTGTGACTTTTGAAGAAAAATGCGATATGCGATACCTTGTTAAATAATGCAATAATTGATATGCAATACGATATAAGTGTGTGAAATCAATTTAGATTATATATATAAAAAATGAAAATATATAGCCAATATATGTTTCGCGTTATTTCTTGGAAAATAAATCATCATCACTACAACTTCTGAAAGTGAACCACAGTGTTTTAGCATTACATAAAAATTAATGTCACAAATCTGTAAATGTAATTTTAACATCAATGTAAAAAATAAATAATAATAATAATGCCAATATCTAAATACCAAAAACTCTTTGCTCAGCTTGGTAATATATAGTTATATTAACCTAAATCTTAACATCAAGAACATCCAGGTAAACAAAAACACCTGAAACTAGGTGTGGACAATTAGTTATTTTAGATATTTTAATTTAATAAGAACTACAAACAATTGGACAAATACAATAAAACAAAGATACAAATGAAATAAACAGTGCT
>NW_015614094.1:0-829 GCF_001515605.1 Sinocyclocheilus anshuiensis
GCCCGCTGAATGCTAATGCAGGTGTTACACTGAGCTGTCAGGCCGCTCTCTCCTGCCGGCTATCAGATAGCTGCAAGACTGCAGTGTAAGGTCTTGACAGATGGCTGCTCGCTCGCTCTCTCTCTCTTTCTCTCTCTCTCTCTTTCTGTTGAAGGAAGCAGAAGGGGTGTTTTAAAGGACACTGTCAGAGCACTTTCAAACTCAGTCTCATTATCCTCCCAGCCCATCTCTCCATTCTCCTTCCTTTATCACAAACTCGTTTTTTCCCCTCCTCCCCTTCAAGTTCCATCCAACTACTTCTCTCTGACCTTAAAGTATTTCATGCACTCATGTCATTCTTTTCTCCATCTTGTATTCTTCTTTATCTCTTGTCTCTGAATGGCTTATTGCTTTCTATTGTGTGACTGAACATTCTGAGCACTTCTGATGGAGCTTTCTCTTAGATGCATTGTGCGTGTGTGGCATTAAGACTACAGATGTAAATGGGGTCCAATGGGGTAAATGGGGTTTTGTGTGCATTGTTCTTATAGTGTAACTGCTTCAGTACTGCTTTAAAATAATGTTGTTAACTGCTTGTTATACAACATATGACTTTAATAAAATAGTTCACCCAAAAAAAGAAAATTTGTTAAAAATTTACACACCCTCAGGCTGCCCAAGATGTCGATGAGTTTTTTTCCTTCATCAGAACAGATTTGGAGAAATTTGGCATTACATTACTTGCACCAATGGAGTCAAAACATGCAGCTTTTCACTTCACAGGACATTAATTGATGGACTGGAGTACTGTGGATTATTGTGATGTTTTTATCAGCTGTTTGGACTCTCA
>NW_015614095.1:0-830 GCF_001515605.1 Sinocyclocheilus anshuiensis
TGCAGCACAACTGTTTTCAACATTGATAATAATCAGAAATGATTCCCGAGCAGCAAATCAGCATATTTAATGTATAATGCATATAATGCAGCCTTGGTGAGCAGAACAGACTTCTTTCAGAAACATTTACAAATCTTTATACCAATCTTTTGACTGCTAGTGTGCATATATATACTGAACATCAAACCGCTGAGTACATATATGTGTATTTGTTTTGTATACTGTATGTCTCAGCTCTACGCTGTCAGCTCAGCTCAGGGTCAGTTTATATATCTGTGTAGAATCTGTGCAGGTATTTTTAGACTTTAAAAACCAAACCGGTGCAGGAGAGGGAGAAATCTGCTCAAGAGACACTTGAAAGGGTTTCTGGAGCAGGATTTGGTGACAAAAGTAGGCCAAGCGGAGCTCAGAGATCACCTCGCGCTGATGAAAATATTAATATGACACACAGACACAGGAATCTGTGATGACATCAGGACTCTGTGTGTGTGAGTTATTGTCATCTTCATGGGTTTGTTGAGTGTCAGAATACAGAGCATGCCTCAGCAGCCCACGGGCTGGAATAAGCAGCATTCGCGTCCTACGACACGCTTCTTTCCCACGGCACACGGATCATCCGTGAGGAGGCCTTCGCTCATGTCACACACAAACACGTGTCTGCGGAGCCTCGGCTAATGCGGCCCATCTGCTGGTTATGGATCGCAGGGAAGCCAGAAGCATATTCACTCAAACACAGACTCCAGTCATTCACTGTCCCAAATACTTTCAGTCTGACTGGAAACGTGATGGTTGAGCTGCTATTGTCCCGTCGGCCTGAAGCGCTCCGGATC
>NW_015614096.1:0-830 GCF_001515605.1 Sinocyclocheilus anshuiensis
TATAATTTTTACTTTTAAACATTTTGTTAGTCAATGTTTATTTTAGTTTATATACTATAAAGGCAACTTTGAAAGACCTTAATGTTTATTATGAGGCTTTTTTCATCAAAATATGCATCATATTTTTGTTATGTACTAAAAAAGGGAGGAAGAAAGAAAAAATGAAAGAAAAACAAGATAATCTCTGCAGTTAGTAAAGCTAGCCAGTATGTGTTCTGCACATCAACACTCTGTTGTCAAGTGAAAATTTGATTCTAAACAAAGCAATTTTTTTTCTTCTGTGAAGAGTGTTATTTAGACAAAATAAACAACACCTTTATTTTCAACCAATAATTGTTTCTTTATGTCTTCTGACCATTTAGGGTAAATTTGTCTTTGACCTGTTAAATTGTTTGCTTGGTACTTTGAAGGAATGACAGGGTTTGTGGGCACTGTTTCTAATTCATATGACAGGTTCACTTTTCACCCACCACAATCATGTCAAAGCAGATTTTCACTGATCTCAGAGCAGTAATGTTTTATAAAGTATACAATGTTCCATATACATTCATAATATTCATTTATGCCAATCAAGGCATCACCTTTTACTGTGTATATGCTGATATGCTTCTGTCCATGTATGTTTGGAGCAGACAGTTCTGTGTCTGTGTGAAAGTGGGACAGAGGTCAGTCAGCTCTTCTCTGTGAGTCTGAACACAACAGGCTCTTTGTTCAGATTCTTCATTAGCGCTGCTCCACATGTTCTGCACCACATCAGTCTCTCAGCCTGTGACACGCATGCATCAGTTTCCGCATCATAAGGAAGACCGGGCTTTTCTTGTTAAAGTAAC
>NW_015614097.1:0-830 GCF_001515605.1 Sinocyclocheilus anshuiensis
CTGCTTAACTGAAATACACCTTGGGATAATTGCAGTGGAAGTGTAGGGGAGTAGCATATTGAGGTTGTGAAGTGCCCTACAGCCTATTTATAGATGTGCAGCGAACTGCGATATGAGAGAGAGGTGAACGTGTGGTTACTTGTGTACCCATGTGGATGTTCGCATACAGCAATGGAGTAGAGGGGGAGTGTGTGTGGGTATGTGTGAATGCATCTTTGTGTGTTTGTGAATAAACGAGCGCCTGGTCTGTTCACGCACAAGGTCACATCATGTTTTCATTCTTTCTGTTTTGTTGCTGTGGTCTTAAAAGACAAGTAAGAATACGACTGATATGAATGACATCTACAGCTCTCTTATTTTGCGTTTAAAAAGTCGATGAAATCAGTTTCTTTCTGTAATAGCTTTAAGGCCATCTATATGCTGTACTCCTCAAAACATTATATATGCAGTTAAATTCACTTTATAGTGTTTCTCTTACACAAATTTGGACCTTTAATACTGATGACTCATCCTGCACTGCACAGATTCTTGTCCAATCAAATGCTCTGTAGAATGAGAATGTCCCGCCACTGACTAGCAATAACAAGTTGAAAAATATGCTTATGATGCAAACAAAAGGCTATAGAGTGCTATGACTGCCTACTTTTTCCCCTGCCTTAGTTTCGGAAGTATTTGTCCCATTACACACACTCACAGTAGAGATCAAAATTAGGGAACAACCTACAACGTCCTCCATTTCAAGGTCACTGCTTAGTCCTGTTTGTTTATCCTAACAGGAATAGAAGGGCAGTTCCCTTTCATGGGAACTTCGAACTGCGTCCTCTAGGGGT
>NW_015614098.1:0-830 GCF_001515605.1 Sinocyclocheilus anshuiensis
TGTGATTCTATTGAGGAGCCATTGGTTCCCCAAAGAACCATTTTTTCTTAGTGTGCAGAACATTTTAATAATGCTTTTCAGCTACAAAGAACCTTTTATGCAATAAAACGTCTCCATGGATGTTAAAGGTTCTTCGTGGAACTACAGAGGTCAGTAAAGAACCTTTATTTTTAAGCGTGTATGTGTTGATGTTTTTAGCGCGCTGCAGTGTCCTCTTACAGTTCAGCTGAGCTGCTGTTAGTCCCTCTGCGAGTAACCAGGAACTCTAGAGCAAAGTCCAAGTGAAAAATCCACCAAGTCTTGAGTGGTTTTCTGATTCTCTTTCTGTCTGTTATTTCATTTGTATCAGCAGTTTTCAGTCTCTATAACCAATAGGTTTCAACATGACATTTAGGCATTTAGCTGATTTTTTATTTATTTTTTTTATCCAAAGTGACTTACAAAAGTTAACTTATAAACTTACAATGGTGGAAGTTACAAAACTAACAAAACAAGTTAAAGCCCCAAAGGTAAAATCAAAATGTAGCATTGCTTACTTCAGACATTCTTGACAGTGATCCCACACTCATAGAACATTGCTACATGAAAAAGTTAGTTCAGGCAATAATAATTTAAAAAAAAAGTAAATTCTAAATTGGTACTCAATTCAAGCTTGTAGAAGTTAAAGCGTAAATATAAACGTTATAAAATTACGTAAAATCTGCTTAACTTTTACTGGTACTGGTGTTCTCATCATGCATTGGGGCAATTAATAAGGTTGATTTTTTTCTGTTTTCCAGCTGTATTTACACTGTTTTCTCACTGCTTTTGTTGTTAGGTTTAGTAACTTG
>NW_015614099.1:0-830 GCF_001515605.1 Sinocyclocheilus anshuiensis
TTTCAAGCAGTGGTCATCAAAATTGAACTTCAAAAATGTCTGCAACACACTTGCAAAAAGTAATAAGCTTTTTGAATGTTGTCAAAATGAACTTGGTTCTGAGCATCCTATGTTTGCACACAAGAAGGAATTGGGTCCTGCGTCAGAAGTCACAAATATGGAATAAATTACAGCAAAGATGAAATATTTTTTAGGGATTGATTGTATACGACATGCAGTGGCAGTAAAGTGGCTTATTCTCAATAGTAACAAGTATGTCAGTGAAAAGTCCCTGATAATCACAAGTGCAAATGGGAAAGTGCCTGTATTTGGACTTATAAAAAACATTTACGTTGTAGACAGTTCATTATTTTGTTTTGAATACCAGCTGTATGAGACTCTAGATTTGAATAGAGATCTGTTAGCATATGAAGTTGCTGTACCCAATCTTGCCCAGGCAACAGAGTTTATAGATGCTGAAAAGCTCCTCGATCCTGTCATATTATCCACTCAGTTTCAAAAACGGTGTATATGTAATGACAAAATATAATCTGGAAGATGTCATTGCACTTAAAACTGGAAATTAAAAACCATACTGGATAATTGGAAAGAGTGTGGTGACTTAATACTGCAGAGTCTTATAATTTGTTGAGAGGTTGTAAATAAATGTGTTGGTGGTGTTGACATAAAACAAGCATTTGGAATAAATAATACTAATGAACAAGTCCTAAGTGGGATTATTGAGGATTTTTTTTTGCTGGGCAACCTTAAAACTAGTTATTACAGCTAAAACAAATTCTTAAAATATACAAGGCTGGCCTCAAATAATGCCTGTGATGGTAAATAAGCTT
>NW_015614100.1:0-831 GCF_001515605.1 Sinocyclocheilus anshuiensis
AAAAAAAAACTATTAAAACCACTCTATTAAAACGAAACTCTGATTTAGCTCAAGAACGAACAAGACATTTTGTTCGTGAAGAAGAGTCGTGAATGTGCGAAAATGAATGACAGATGACCATGTATTCGTAAATTAGGTAAGAACGTTCTGGGTACTCTTAATTGTTTGTTTTATAATGGTTGTCTTTTTTCGACAGCTTGACAAAAATAATAAAAAAAAAAAAACGGAACAACCATAGACAAACAAATGTATGTATACACCATAATAAGACGAATCGGTTGAGTGATTAACTCACAGCTGTCTGCTAATCTTATTTTGTGAATGGAGTTAAAAGATTCGTGTCACTGGGGTGAATCAAAATCCTCACCACTAATTCGAATCGAACTTTCGAACGCACATATGGTTCCAAATACACAGTCTCGGTAGGCAGCTCAGCAGATTTCGAAATATAACCGATATAACTAGCATGTATGAAGTGGTATCATACAGCTCATACCGATGATGACTAACGGTAATTAGCCTGCTGGCTAACAACGGGCTTTACATTTTAGGAGAGGAGCAGCCAAAACAACGGTACACGTCATGATCAACACTTACATGATACATAACATAGCAACGATGATATAACAACTATATGATTCACAAAATAGTCTCCAACAACGATTAATTAATTAGTACGACATAAAGCCCTTTAAAAATCCAAAAGGGTTGTAATTAGAGCAGGTTAGCATTGAGACACAGAAACCGCTGCGCACCGCTAAACTAACGTTACTGTGTCTGGATGCGTTTACAACAACATTATGAATCACAATTTTGCCATTACGTTTAAAT
>NW_015614101.1:0-831 GCF_001515605.1 Sinocyclocheilus anshuiensis
AAGTTTTAGTAAATTTGTTATGCGTTTTGGAATTTTTATTTTTAATGTTTTTTTAATATTTATATATAGCATTGGTTTTGAGTAAAATTTTAGTAATATTAGTCCTTCATATTTTTATTATGGTTGCCAAGGAAACTTTTCTAATTTTAATTTTTTAAGTTTGAAGTATTTCATCTTTAATATTTCTATTTTATTTTTGTTTTATTTCAGCTTTATTCCAATTAACAAAAACATTTTTAATGGTTTCACTTTTATAATAACACTGCTGGGGATGAAAACGGAGTTAAATATGGCAGAAATGCGTCAGCTAAGCAACTGCCATTGAGATGAATGGGAATGCTAACGGATAGGTTTCTCCAGGTATTATAGATCTCCTTGGCAAACATCACTGATTACTCACATACTTACACAGGCCATCACAATTACAGCTTTATGAGCCCTTAAAGTGACAAAGTGACTACATAAACCTGGAAATAATAAAGCTTGTTTGAAAACATACTTGTTGTGGAATTCATAAATCTCCTGAATATTCCCAAAGATCACATGTTCTTTGTTCGCAATTCCAGATGGGATCTCAGCACCGCTTGTCATTTCCCAGAGAAAAGTCTGCACATAAATGCACAAGGGAGGTTAGTTCATCCTAAGTTCACAATTCTTTTAAATCAGACAGCATTTCAGGCAAAGTACAGTATGCAACTATGCAACCTTGGATGAATCTTGCAATCAAAAGCCATGACTGTCTGAGATCAGTAAGAAAATCTCTAAAGCTTCTCTTTGACAGAGGAAACACTCTCACCTCCAAACACTCCTGTAGGTCTCGTACATAAGCTC
>NW_015614102.1:0-831 GCF_001515605.1 Sinocyclocheilus anshuiensis
GGAGATGAGGGGCTTTTGTGTGTTTTCTGCGTGCTTCAGCTTGTTGATGTTGAGAATTGGTGGAAAATGACAGATGCGTCGTGGCGTGTGTGAAACTCTTCTACTGTCATATGTGTGTGTGCTTGTATCATTCGAGCTTCTGATCATGTATTTACACTAACAAGACACGCATGATGAAGTAAAATGCCAGTTTCGAGTGTATAGGATGACATACCTGATAACAGACACTTGTTTTGTGTGTCACTACGTTATTTCAGTATCCGATCATGTGTTTATATATATATATAAAAAAAACTAACGTTTACGAAAGAACGCCTGTTTTAGTTGTATTTTGTTGTTCAGGTCATGCATTTGTTAATATGATGAGAAGCCTGTTGTATTAGTCATGTTATTTTAACCTGTCTTCATATGTTTATTGTTTACTAAAATAAACAATTTAAATATAATGTAGACCAGTTTTGGTAGTATTTGTTGCCTTTATGGGAGAATAGAACTAATGTGGACGCAAGTTATATGATTTTATATATGTGTGTATATGTATGTACATGCATACAGGCATTAATAACAAAGACAACATTTACAAACATAAAGACAATAAATAAATATTCCTTATAATACATTTTGTAATGAACTAAAGCGTATTATATTTATATTTTAAAACTATATAATAGTTTTTCAAGCAGTTTATTTTTTACAGTTTTTAAAAAAAATTCAAATAAATGTCAACATCTTTCTTAAAAAAAAAAAAGAAAAGAAGGTGTTTTCTTTGAAAATGTACGTAAACTTTATAAACTTATTAACGGTAGGGTTGTGACGGTGAGGAAATTTTCC
>NW_015614103.1:0-831 GCF_001515605.1 Sinocyclocheilus anshuiensis
AACATGAGTTAAAACATTTATGTTCCTTTTTATCTGTCTGCCTTCTCTAAAATATACATTTGGGACATTTTATAATATGACATTATTACAAAACTCAAGATAGTGAATATAATACTGCAAATACTAGCAATCAAAAAGCCTAATTCCTCGCAAATGTGCATTTTAACTTACACAAGGAGCTTATGAACGATTAGTAAACTTGTTTTCTTCTGAGGATGATCTAGATACGAAATACTATCAGAATCTGGCTCCAACATAGAGTTAAACTCAAACAGCGTGCAAGTCAGTCTTGGTAAGTCCAGACCCCTAAAGACCCTTAAGTCAACATCACACCTTGCAAAACGATATACGGGAATCTATCAGCAAGTGTTTTAGGGGACAAAATCAACAATTTCATGACAGGCTCACCTTGAATGCTGTGGAGGAAAACCTTTAGTCCTGTCCTGAGCTGCTGGTCCTCAACCCTCTCCAACTGTTTGAGAAATTTGTTTATGGTGTTTTGCAAGCTTTCATGTCTTCTCACCTCAGCTCTAATTGCAGTTGAGTGTGTAACTTTATTTGTGCTATTCATATTTAGACCAATGTGACTGCTCAAAATGCATGGAGTTTCTGCTGTAACCCATCAGCATTTCCTGCCCGTTCTTTCATGTCAATGTCACGTACAGAAGCAGAAAGCTGTTCAGACTCTAGGTATGCAGCTCAGAGCAGAAGTAGTTTGCTTGCATGAATTTCCTCTCTCTCTCTCTCTCTCTTTCTCTCTCAGTTCACTTCCTGATTTTAAAAAGAGTCACCATCTCATAGGCTGCTTTCTCGCAAACAGGATTTTGTGGT
>NW_015614104.1:0-831 GCF_001515605.1 Sinocyclocheilus anshuiensis
TATAATTGCTTATTTTTTGTTACTAACTTGTTTATTATACTATGTACCTGTATGTATTATGTTAATGCAGCAATTTATTATTATCAGAAATTAAAAAGAAAAAAAGAAAACATGATTTAAAAAGGGTTAATTTAATTCATGCAATATATAATTGCTTAATTTTCATTAATTTTAGTATGAAATCTAAATGTTCTTGCCAGGTTTCGTGTTCCTAATTATGCTTCCCACTGGCATTTGATTTAAAATCTCTCTTCTTCTTTGTGAATTGAATTTGCAGCATGTTGTTCTCTTTGGATCTCTCAGTGATTTTCCAGAGTACAAATTGTGATCCCCTGCGTGGCGAATGGAGTCATCTGGATAATGAAAGCAGGTGTCTCGACAACTTCCATTGTCCCGTACAGAGGAAAGAGAAGGTTTCAGTTACGTACCACATGACTTTGTTTTTGTCAACCGAAGCCTGAACAATAAAGCATAAGTGAATAGCTTTCACTTAAAGTGACTTTATTTTACTACATTTATTCACCGTTTTCACGCCTACCTGACAATTAAAGAACAAAAAGAGATGTTCAACTCCTGAACTATAATGAATAAGCTCAAATCCAACTAGTACATTTAAATAAAGCTTATTCTTTCCAAGCACCATTTTGCATTGGATTCTCGAGTCACTGTGTGGTCCTTCACTCCGTTTTTTAAGGCTCATTAAAGGTTCGTCACGTCAGATATTGGATTTCTGGGTTCTTTAAAGTGACAAAACATTAAAATGTTCTTTGAGGAACCAACGCAAATCTCAGATCTCATTTACATCCAATCAAATATGGCGTACGAAGGGTT
>NW_015614105.1:0-831 GCF_001515605.1 Sinocyclocheilus anshuiensis
TTGCCTGAGTGGATGTTTGGATACGTTAATGCAGTGATCAGTAGTTGCCTTGTACCACAGATGCACCACAGAAACCATATACCTCAAACATTTGCGCAACTGTTCAATATATTACAATAAATAAACCGGGATCTGAAGATTGTGAGCTGGGAGGAATCACATATCTGTTGCTTATCCACACATCCTTATTACTTTTATATCAGACCTGTGTGTATTTCAGATTAGTGAGCAAAGTTGAAGTGTGAACAATGAAGTAGAACAAAACACCAGTAGGTAAAAGCATGATTCAGTGCTCGCTTGATGAGTAATCTGGTTAGAGATCTGTATTTTGTATTGATAAATAAAAAACATTTTTGTTCTGTCTACAACTGTTGTGGTGAATCTGAACTTAATATGCGATGGACGGTAGCAGACTAAGCATTTTCCTGATGTGGACAGAATTACATGTCAGTGGTTTCACAAGATTCAAGATCTTCAAATGAAAGAGAAATAAAGTATGTTGTGCACAAATTATGATTCATTCTTGTCTTATTACTGTTTGAAAGTCAGTCAGTTTTTACATTTTTTTTCTTTTTTGGATATTTCGGTTTACCCCGATTGTTTTCAAGTGATAATTTGTGCAAAAATGAAAATTCTGCCACAATTTCCCAACTCTCACACTGTTCCAAACTTACACAAAAGAAGATATTTTGAACGTTGGAGTCCAAAAACTTATCTTTTGTGTTCTGCAGAAGAAAGAAAAGAAAAATAATTTTCATTTTTGGGCAAAATATCCCTATATATCCCTAAAAAATACTATTATTTATATATTTATATATATATATATATATA
>NW_015614107.1:0-831 GCF_001515605.1 Sinocyclocheilus anshuiensis
CTGATGAGCGATAAAAATATTGACAGCCAATCACAATCTATCCTGCTTTGAAGAGCTCGAGCACTTAAAGCTCGAAATGACAAAACTGCAGCGTGTGCTTATAATAAACAGAACAATATTGTGCGTTTGTGTGGATGCTAATATAGTTATCTTTATAGTTATTGTTCTTGGTGTGAATGAGCCTTAAAGGAGTTATATTGCAGAAATGATGTAGAAATATTTTGAGAGAAATCACAATATTACAAGAAAAGATGTGATGATGAATCATAGGTAGTCACAGGTAATTCAGATTTCAGATGAGCTGAAACTACGAACATAAACTAGGTTAAAAAAAATGCCATCAAAATGAATTTGTTGAAAATGCAAATTAAATTAATTCACACTTTATTTTCTGTATTTGTGTTTCTGTTTTGCTTTGACATCAAGTGGGGAACGTGTCAGTGAAGGTTGGACAATCTGTCACTCTAAAGACCGATATTAAAATACAGGAAGGAGATCTGATACTGTGGACCTTTGGAGTTAAAAACGGTCTCATTGTTAAAGCCGAATCAGGGAAAACTAGTATTAGTGAGAGCTTCAGAGGCAAACTGCAGCTGAATGATCGAGATGGATCTCTGACCATCACAAACATCACCAATGCAGACTTTGGACATTTTCAACTACAGGTCCTCAACAGCGAACGGAACAGATTCAGGAGATTCAATGTGATCAAAGGTGAGTAGAACAACATTTATCCTAATTAATACACATTTAAACAACAGTACTGGTCTTCAAATCTGATTGGTTGGCGTTCCAAGAAAGTGTTCCACTTGTATGTGCTTGTTCATCCCA
>NW_015614108.1:0-831 GCF_001515605.1 Sinocyclocheilus anshuiensis
ACTTCATTATATAAATTATACTTATAATCATACACTTAATATACTATGAAAGATCATGCTTTTGGCAGCATACACTAAGCATTTGAGTCAAACCTGAAGTACACTGAAGTATCCGCAACATGTTACCATATGATTATATGTGCTGCCATAGACTTCAACTATCAACTATCAACTTTCCAAGCAAATTACATCTTCAAACAAATTATGCTAGAGCTACAGCAGTACTAACAACCACAAAGTGACTAAATACTTTTACCGTAGTCTTCATTTTGAGTAGCTTTTTTTGTCACATAAGTCAGCAACCAATCTCACATAGATTTTAACATTATAAAGCCTTTATTAGATGGCTACATATTAAAAACCCAATGCACACAGGCCTTCATCAGGGTTTCATTAGAGAAATGACAATGGATTAGTTTAATATACTTTTTTTTTTTCTCGATCACACTGACACATTTAAAGTAGTTATATATTTCATCCAGATCCACACTTTTGGGGGCCACTGTACATGTTCACATGTATGTGTAGCTTCATCTCCATTCTGCCTCCAGCAAAAGATATAGCATATTTCATTTAAAAAGTCAGATCCAAATCTAATACAGCTTCTCTAGATCTGAAGTAAAACTTCAAACAGGCTTGAGTTCTGAGAGAACATCACTGGATAGTGATGTTATGATATGAGTGTGCATCGCTTTCACAGAGTATGAACTCACTTGTTTGAGGATCTGGGCAGCCATTATGTGGCTGCAGTCGAAGATAATGCGAAACTCTCTGCTCCTTTTCATCTCTTTGAGCAGAGGTCTGGTGTCCGTGGTGTCCAGAGGGAGCTGT
>NW_015614109.1:0-831 GCF_001515605.1 Sinocyclocheilus anshuiensis
ATATTCCAGAAATTTATTATTTAAAAATAATTTAATAGTAATGTTATTATTAAAGTTTTATAATATTTAGTAATAATATAAATACATATTTTCTTTATTTACAAATATATACAAATTCACATGAAATGAACGTCATTAAAATTCTTCATAATCATTTGTAAAATTCTTAAATTATTTAGAATCAATTATTTACATTCAAATACACAAAAATATGAGTGGACTTAAAATAAACTTCAATTTCTTTAAACAAAATAAATGCTTCTGATTTTGGGCTGAAACATAAGCTGCACACTTCATGACACTCACGTTTTGTCAGCAATTGACTCTCAGGCTACACAACAGTATGACAAACCCATCATTCCTGTGTCTCCTATAAAGTTGTTCTCCTTCATGTCAAATCAAATGCTTTGTCAAGACAGAAACACAGTAAATTGTGTTTCCTTTGGTCTCAGATAAAGTGAAGTCTTTCCGCTCGGCTCTTCAGGAAGAGGAACAGGCCAGTAAGCAGATCAACCCCAAACGCCCGCGGGCCCTGTAGCGCCACCCAGCACCAGCAGAACAATCCCATCAGCCCTCAGCTCATCAATGTATCTACATGTGTAACTTGTACGTGATGTGTCGGTTTCTTTCATCTGACAAAAGCACATTTTAATTGTATAGATTTGAGTTCTTACTAAACTGAATGATGAGTTTAAGGCCATGAGAGGATGTACGGTGAGCTAATGCATGACCAAACCAGCTCTGCATCATCTGACTGGACCGCGTGTGTGAAGCCTGTAAATATGTCATGGACTCATTCATGCTTTTCAGATGTATGTATATATATATATA
>NW_015614110.1:0-831 GCF_001515605.1 Sinocyclocheilus anshuiensis
ATCCAGTCCACCCAGGAAGATCTGGTCTGGGTCGCAGTCCTTCAGGTGGATGAGCTTTCCCAGGCCCGTGAGGAACTGAGCGTAGCGGTTGGAGCCGTACTCGTTGGACAGGATCGACACCTCGTTATTCGCCTGATAATAAACAACCGTCAATCATTCAGACTTCCAGCAACATCTGAAACAGCAGAACGTGACTCTACCTGCCCGGCTCCTACAAACACCACGCCGATCTTATGAGTGTCGTACGGAGGCATCTGATCCAGGACTTTAACGGCACGATCAATCAGCTGTGAACGCCAGACCACACTACATTAATATGAAGACAATCAAGAGGCCTATAGAAAGTGATTGGGTCAATCTCAAAGACAAATCTAAATCCAAATTATATAATGAAGTCTAACAATTATTTCTATAGATTTTTTTTTTTTTTTTTAGAACATTTTATATTTTTTTATTATTTTTTAGAAAATTATTTTTATAAATAATAATCATTAGTTTCTCTTTAAGTTCTCATTACTGTAATGCAAAGCCATTTCCATGACTGTAATTCAGTCTCATCCAGTCCTATCCTATCCAGTGATATTTTAGTACCATTGATATACCATTATATATTTTTGTTAGTATTTTTAATATATTTTATTTTTATAATTTGTTATGATTTTAGTTTAAAGTTTTAGCAGTGGTGGAAATTTTTGTTTTGTTTTGTTTTTATTTCTTTTTTAGTTATAGTTATTTGAATACTTCAACTTAAACAAAAATGTGAAATGTTGGCTTGCCAAAATGTTTTTATTTACTTATTTATTTATTTATTTATTATTTCAGCTAATGCTT
>NW_015614111.1:0-831 GCF_001515605.1 Sinocyclocheilus anshuiensis
CTGAATCTGACTCTGTGATTGGCTGATGGCTGGGTGATGTCACAACACAAGGTGCTATGGGATCTGGACGGGAGAGCGTGATTGGGATTCGGAGGAACGTAAATATGAAACGCATAACCTTCCTTTGCCTTCTAGTTCTCGGTTTCTTCTGCGACTTCTCACCCGAAGCCATTTCATCACACACTACCAAGTCAAATCACCAAGTCGAACCTTTAAGATATGATTGTGTTGGAAAGTCTTTAGTTTTTGCATTTCTAGAAATAACTCATTTGTTTACAATGCATATTAAAATTCACCAATTCTGCTCAAAATGGTCAGGAGAAGTACGAACGCTCGATAAAGCGACGTCTTGGATGTGTGTATTTCGGACGGTGAAACACAATGCTTGTTGTGTGTCATAAGGGCGTCTCATTTCGTGTGGTGTTTAGGAGCGGTAGACGAGCAGAAAGCTGACTAGCCTGTATGCAGCTAGTTATTTCTTCATGTTGTTCTCGGCATTAGCGATCTGTATTTGTACAATAATGCACAGGGACATCAAAGTCACTAAATGCACCATCCGTTTGCTCCGCAAAACCCTGTTTTGCCCTAAAATGTCTTTTGCACTGAACACTAAGTATTATCACACTGCAAAATTCATTTTCTCAGTCAATTTTGTCTTTTTTCTGAACAAAAAAATTTAAACATCCTTAAAATGAGATGCATTAATTTCAGAAACAAATTTTGTGTATTGAATTTTTTTCTTACCTGATTTACAGATTGTATTTTCCCTAGTTTTTCAGCACAAACCTCACCAAATTTTGTTAGATTTATGCTTAAAATAGGGGAAAAAAA
>NW_015614112.1:0-831 GCF_001515605.1 Sinocyclocheilus anshuiensis
AGAAACTTCGATTAGCGTTAGCTTGATTTAAACAGCGCTCACTGCCGTTCGGACGATAAAGTTTACAACGTTTATCTGAGGCTGGGAGGAATTTCTGAAAAAAAGTCCATCAATGGATTTGTCA
This sequence comes from Sinocyclocheilus anshuiensis, assembly GCF_001515605.1. Classification (NCBI taxonomy): domain Eukaryota; kingdom Metazoa; phylum Chordata; class Actinopteri; order Cypriniformes; family Cyprinidae; genus Sinocyclocheilus; species Sinocyclocheilus anshuiensis. Next base: position 125 of record NW_015614112.1, read on the forward strand.
GGTTGGTATATTGCTTGTGTAGTTTGGGGAGATATTGTTTATGCTTTTTGGGTGACTCATGAAACCTGTCAAGAATGTGTCCGGCTCATATTTCACATCAAATTGAAAGGAAAGAAATATGAAATTATATTTGGCTTCAAGAAAATGAATTGGTTTACTTTTTTTTTTGTTCAGTGTATGACATTGTTTTTATAATGAAGTGCATACGCCCTCAAAAATCTCATCATCGTAATATAATCAAAGCATAATCTCATCTCATCAAAAAATCGAATTTTCATTAGTGCAGAAGAATATATACTACAATTACTACAATATATAAGAAGATAGATAGATAGATAGATTTACAAAACAGAGATTACAAAATATCAGATTTTATTAAGTATTATTATAATAAACTATAATTATCATTATATATTTAAAAATGTTATTATGTTTTAATATATTTTAGATTATATTTCAAATATTTATTTATTTATTTTAAATACACATTTTGGTATGAAATACCATTTGGACTTGTTTCTATGAGATTGACTCATTCACCCAACTTTCAACAGAGGCACTTGGCTCCATCATCAAGTACAATGCCCAGTGTGTGTCCGCTGTGGGAGCATATGTGGGTTTGAAAGCATGTGTGTGTATATTTGTACATGCGTATCACTCCCTCTGTTCGAAGCGTTTGATCATAGCGACAGTGCTTGTATTGTTTC
>NW_015614113.1:0-831 GCF_001515605.1 Sinocyclocheilus anshuiensis
GGGCTCATCAGGCCCGTGTCAGCTGTGGTTTAGCCGGAGAGCAGCCGAGCTCTGAAGAGACTTCTGGTGTTCTCCGGCGGCTCCTGCAGAGAAACACCACTGACAGAAGGGCGCTAGACGAGCTATGCTAATTTACACCGTTTACTCAATAGAACAGAAGAAAAGGCTTGTGTTGTGCTTTCGGGAAGAAAGGAGAAACAAAGTGGATTTATTCGCCCACAGAAATTATGTAAGGGATAATGTACTGTTAGCTCTTCTATTGCAAAATATCACCTGAAAGGGTGATCAGGACCCCGAAGCAAAGCTGCTACTTACCAAATACATAAACAGACATGAGCTAAATTAATTTATAAGCTAATTTGTAAAGAATGTGGATAGACAGATGTAGGAAAGATGTAAGTAAAATAGGTTTACCGGAGGATAGTGTTGGCCTGGACAATGATCAGTACTTAGAAAAATCTAAACTAAGTGTCAAATCTAGTAATCACCTGTGTAATTTTAGCTAAAATGCATATACCTGACCTACTGTACTGTTACAATGCATAAATGCTACAATTCTAGCTATACTGCTTTCAACAACATACAAAAAGTACAAACACACCTACTGTTTACCATGGCATCCATAAAACTACTGTTACCACATGTTGTCACTATTGGAAAATATATTGATGATATTGTTAATTCCATCATTAATATTACTACTACTATACTTCAAGGTAACACTTTATTTTAAGGTGTCCTTGCTACACGTTACATGCACTTACTATTATAATAACAACAATAAACTATGCAAGTAACCCTAATCCTAACCCTAACCATATAGTAAGTACA
>NW_015614114.1:0-831 GCF_001515605.1 Sinocyclocheilus anshuiensis
AAAAAAAATCATGTTTCTGTGATTTAAGACTTATTGTTTTGTCACACATTTGAATTTGGTGTATACAATTTTGTTTATTACAATTAACAATGCTATTTCAGCTTTTTCCCAAACAGTTTTTCAGCATGTTATTTCTGTTTCTCCGCTGATCATTTTCTGACTCAGGAGGTAGGAAAACGATTCAAAATTAGAGCATAATTTTTCATGGAATTGCTTTTTAAAATGGCAACCTTCGTGGTTCTTTGACTGTGCGACCTGACGAAATGAATGAAAATCAAATGTCAATGTTCAAACAAATTGGTCACTCACAACAAGGTTGATTTTTATGACAGCGAGCAGCTTCTAATTGATCTCTGGTGATTTGCACTCAGGTCATCCATTTATGTCCTTTCAATTGGATGGATTTTTTGCACACCATTTTATCACAGTTGTGGATGTCCGGTGACACATGAATCCGATTCAGCAATTTTCTTGTAAAATTGCGGGTAGTGGTGGTAAAGCGCTTCAAATAGAAATGCACAGTTGGCCTATTAGTTGTTCGCTGACATAGTGTCAGTACAAGAGTGGGAAATGTTTTTCAGTAGACTATTCACCTTCAATGGTTGACTTCTTATTTCATAATTAATAAGCTCTGTTTTCCAAACCTAGTGAGCTGCCACTGTAGCAGCGTTTCAAGGAATCTTAGAACTAAAACCTGTTCCAAAATGGCAGATTATTAAAGAAATATTTCACCTAAAAATAAAAATTGGCTGAAAATTTCCTCACCCTCAGGCCATCCAAGATTTTGATGAGTTTATTTCTTCATCAGAACAGATTTGGAGAAATTTAGCA
>NW_015614115.1:0-830 GCF_001515605.1 Sinocyclocheilus anshuiensis
AGATAGATAGATAGATAGATAGATAAAGGTTGTTATTAGCAGTAATAATTACTTTTAAGTAACTAATGGTAATGATCTGACTGTCACAAGATCTCTCAGAATAGTTCTGTCAAAACTAACTCACTGAAGAGACTATTATTATATTATTACAGATGTTCTTAAAAGTGGAGGCAGTCTTTGAAATTGGACATCTTCCTTCGTACAGTGTACCAAGCCATTTCAAGGTCTGGCAATAAAATGAGTTCTTTGGGAGAAGTTTTAATAAAGCAACTACAGGAGGCTAGATCTGAAAATCTGGAGAACTGAGAGATTATATAAGCACTTGAAAGCTGCATTTGCAAGTGACTTCTGATGCACGCACACACACTTCACTGCACACTCAGGAACTTTAACATTTTGTCTCATTCAAAGTCAAACCAATTAGCACATGCTGCTCATATTTCCTTGAGGAAATTACTTTTGATTTAAATACGTCCTCTAAAAATATTTACATTGCTAATGGGCACCACAGACTGTGCGCCCCTATTGTAAATAAATGTGTCAGGACTCGTTTCCAATTAGCCGTCCTACTGAAATTATCTACCCGTGAGCAATCGTTAGCGTCTTTACTTTGATGGTTCAGACGGTATATACGCAGGTGGAGGTGACAGTGTAATTAAACTATCGGAGGCTCGATTTGTACGAAGGTGACAAACGCTACTGCGAGTAACTTTACAGCAGTCGACCAATGCAAATAAATGTGTTTGCGCGAAGGTGACGCCTGCTAATGATAATGAAAACAACTCGCTAATGTGATCCTGTTTGCGCTCATGTTGTCTTACTGATGTATA
>NW_015614116.1:0-831 GCF_001515605.1 Sinocyclocheilus anshuiensis
CCTTCAATAAAACATACATTACCCTACCAAATCTAATAAAGCAGCTGTATTCAGAATAAAAGATGAGACACAATTAACGCTGACCAAATATAATCGTATCAACTGCCGTAAAACAGCACAGCTAAATCAATAACAATTACCACAAGACTGCGCATCCATACGTTACACATACACTAGACCGAACTAACTGCAATATTAACCTCATTACCATAACATCCATAGTGTAAACACTGATATCCATCCCCGATAGGTCCTAACAAGAAAGAAATGTCTTTACTCAGCCAAAACCCAATGACTCTCTGCTTGCCAACGTTGGGAGTCTTGGATAACTCATTCTGAGGTCTTGAATAAGATACAAACCCTCTCATTCATGTCTGAATGGGAATTAGATTCAGTGGACTCGCTCCAGAATGCTTGATTAGAGTGAGGCCTTTAACTCAGAGACTTTAATTGCCTTCTGCTGCCAGTTCAATTGAGGCGGGCACTTCTTTTCTATAGGAAACGCTGCATTCCCATGGTCTAAATACCCATAACTGTGCTCTGAGTAAACGTTGTTATGAGGACATTATTAGCTATAACGTAAGTGTTACACTGAAAATATTTGGAGTAGAAAAAGATTTTTACTCAGAAACTGCAAGTAAATTTCACAAATAATTACAAAGAATCGACAAGTAACATTGAATTAAACGTGAACATTTGAAATATAAAGACTGAAATGGTATTTTCTTGTAAAATATACTTTAATTATCTTTGTTTTGAATCACAATTTATATATATATATATATATAAATATTAGGGATGCACCGAAATGAAAATTCTTGGCCGAAGCCG
>NW_015614117.1:0-831 GCF_001515605.1 Sinocyclocheilus anshuiensis
CTACAACTCACAGTTTCCAAGATAATATACAATCACAATCGTACGAGGAGCGTGAATGAACCCACACAATGGGTAGTGAATGCACACCCTATTTCGAACGAGTGAGGATGTTTAAACCTAATGAGTCTGACCACACAGAAAATAAAACAAGCCCCGAGTGTCAATGAACGAGCTGAAAGTGTGGAACATTCCAGAACAATGAAAAGGGGCCAATGTGCCTCAAACATGTAATTTCCACTTGCTTAGTTTTCCTTAATTATGTGAGAAAAAGGCTTATTCCCATCGACCTACTTCTTTGACAATATGACTAATCTCTCCAACATTCAATTTCACTTTAATTATATTTGGATTAAATTTTAATCTGTATAAAATATCTCTATCAAGGACATGACAGCACAGTGAGCACACAATATTACAAAATCAAATATTGAAATATAGCTTATGGTCACTCAAAGAAAATTTACTAGTGTGGCTATACCATGGTACCTTTAAGAACCATCTCAATCTCAAAATGGTATGTGAATCACTGAAAATAAAATAAAAATTACATTTATTTTTTAAATATTTATAACATTTTTAGTTTCATTTTATGAAACTAAAATGTTTTTTTTTTATAAAATATCATCATACTTTTTATACTATAGAGTGTTATTTTTACATAATTATAAGTTATAAGCTGTAAGCTATTTTTTTCCCATTTTAATTTATAAAAGTGAAGGAAAAATATAGTTACATGTAGGAAAGCAATGATACCATTTTTTCAGATCCGATCCGGAAAATTCTGAGTATTGGCCGATTCCGATCCGATACCAGTGCAGTTTTTTTTTTTTT
>NW_015614118.1:0-831 GCF_001515605.1 Sinocyclocheilus anshuiensis
GTGTCACATGATCCTTCAGAAATCATTCTGATTTGCTGCTGCTCAAGAAACATAACATCAATGAAATAATAATTCAGTTATCATCAAAGTTAAACACCGGTGTGCTGCTTAAGATTTTGTGAAAACCTTGATTCGTTTTTTTAGGATTCTTTGATGGATAGAAAGTTCAAAAGAGCAGCATTTATTTTTGTACTTTCACACTCGATAAATTTAATGCATCCGTGCTAATAAAAGTATTAATTTTCTTACCAAGTAGTTGAATATGAAATATTGGTTTGTTTAAATAATTTTATTAGGTGAAAATAAAGAGAGTGCAGAGTGATGAGAAATGAAACTAAAACTATGCAGGAAATAGTATTTGTGTACTGGTGCAATGAGCAATTTTACGGTTAAATGCTTATTATAACAGAATGACACCAATCAGAATTAAGTATCCCAGAGAGCCACAGATACAGACAACTTTGTGGCCACCCTTGGAAAAATAAATGATTTTTGAAAGTAGTCTGAAATTATTTCTGGGTTTTTTTAATCAAGCATTTGTCTTTATAAGACTAGCTAGCAGTAGCTAATCATTCATAACCGCTATAGTTTTTGCCAAATTAATTAGTCACTTAGTATTAATTATCATTAGCTCTTGCTCATAATTAAGGTTTCTGTTGTATCTTCTGTAGAGAAAAGTTATTTTGTGCTTGTCAGTCACTCTGTTATTGTCTTTATTCTGCAGGGAGACGATGTTGCAGGCCCTGCGCTTCGTCATCCAGGGTGCAGGGGCAAAGGTCGACCCCACCATCAGGAAGAACATCACCACCACACTGCTGGGCATGCTGGGAC
>NW_015614119.1:0-831 GCF_001515605.1 Sinocyclocheilus anshuiensis
ACTGGTTTTCATTGAATGTTGGCAGTAACAGACTGGCATTAATAGGCTGCAATAGAACATAAGGCCATCACAGATGCTGACAGAACACGCCAAGCAAGTGCCAACAAAAAAGAGAAAAAAAACTTAATTACGCTTTTTTGTTTTCCTTTTCTTTTTTTTTTTCTTTTTTTTCCCTCCCTTTTTAAGTCTATGAACTGATACAGCTTTTCAGGAAGAGATTGTAAAGATGTGTACATAGCACAGACATAAAAACCGGATAATATATAATAACTTGTTCCTGTCCATCCAGCAAGACTTAGTACCAAATAAAATAGCAGTTCTGTAGTTAGAGTGTGACATCATGTAAAGTTTTTGAAGACTATAGTTCATCTCCCACCCTCCCCCTTCTGCTGCCTCATATCTAGTGTGCATTAGATCTGTTACAGGTGCAAGTGGCCTCACATACCCGCTTGTCAGTTTGAACAAATGTCTACTTTTGCATTTCTCACTCAAACTCGATCCAGTTTTAGGGTGGGGAAGGCAGGGGTACGCTATCGTTAGGATCCAAAGCATGCTCGTCATGTTGGAAGGCTTTCTTAATCGGGACATTTCAGGTAAAATAGCTGTAAAGCACTGTCATTTTCTTATTAATTAGGGGTCATGAAGGTATTTCACTGATTTGGTTTTTAAATGGGGTGGGGGGGGAGGGAAGTGCTCTTATTTCAGCTGAAACAATGACTGCTTTCTGAGTGTCAGGTTCTCATCTTTTCTCTTGTTTTGTCCATTTGAGGCGGGGAGGCAATGGCAAGGAAACCCATCAGATGTGATTTTTCTTTTTTCTGCATGTTTTAA
>NW_015614120.1:0-822 GCF_001515605.1 Sinocyclocheilus anshuiensis
TGATGATGATCAGATCAGATCTCTGTGTGGAGCACTGGCTGTTGTGCAAACAAAGATCTCACTGGATTATTACAATTAATGGCAAAATTAAAATACTAGTGTTCTAATAATTTTGGCCACCACTGTACTTCAACTTTGTTTGCAGATGCTCTGTGTGTGCAGACAGAGGCTCTTTCGGTCAAAACTGCAGTCGAGGAGGACAACAAAGAGCAAGCATTTTGTGGCCTTCGCACGAGTCTACAGCGGTGTCATCAGAAAAGGCCAAAAGGTGTTTGTGCTCGGACACAAATACGACCCGTCGCTAGCGCTCAGAGCGGTGAGCAGCCGTTTGTCTGTCTTCATAACCACTGACGGTTTCCTTATCCAAGAATTAATGCAATTCATAACATAATCATCACACAATTAAGAATCCTTAACCCTGCTGAACTTGAACTCAGGTAAATGAACTGCCTTGATCGGGTTCATTTCCAATTCATTTCCACATGTTTGAAGCTGTCTGGAGCTAATTATTACATTATTACCCAGAAACTATTAAAAAGACTCTACAATTGAGACATTCATTGAAGAGTCAGAGTCGAATTTGCATAAAACTCCACCATCATTGGCCATTACGAACGTTTCTCAATTAATAGAGGAAGCGTCCACTTAAACAAAGGTGATTTAGGGCTGAATGGTAATGATTGTGACAAATATTGGATTTTCTCTTGTTGCTAATTTATTTTATTTAATTTATATAAAGAAATAGTTGCTCTTTTGAGTCTTCAATAATAATGTTAAAATGTTATATGTATATAGACACACACACACACACACACACACACA
>NW_015614121.1:0-831 GCF_001515605.1 Sinocyclocheilus anshuiensis
ATATAAGGAGAGAAATCTGAACATATGCCGTGATTATATTCCACAGTTCCAGATGAAATCTGGTCATGAAAGATTAATTTCAGCAGCCGAAGCATTTGTGGTTTTTGTTAGACCATACATTTTAGCCTCTATTGTGTTCGTGCTTGTAATTGTGAATAGTTTTAACCTCTGTAGTGTGTACTGGGCTGAATGACAGAATTTAACAGGCCACACTCTATTCATCATCCTGCAAATGAGAGATGAATGTGTATTTTCATGCATCATTAAGACAAAATGACGAATTATTCTGTCTGCATCAGCGCCGCAACATCATTTATAAAGTATTTTCTTTTTGGTAAAGCAGAATAAGATGGTATCCAATCATCTTTGATCAACTGGCGGACAGAAACACACGCATGCTTTCACTTCTGAGAGATGCGTTTTATTACAGCACAAATGCGCTGCTATTCATTGTTGCAAAATATTCCACAAATTCAGTCGAGCTGTTCACAATTAATTGATCAAAAAATATTAACACTGAACATCATATTTCAGGCTAGTAAACAAAGAGTCATCCAAGATACCCACCATGTGTCTCTATCGGTCCATATAAGCATGTGTTTGCTTTTCTCTGCAGTCACGCAACAGCACGCTTAAACTGAATTCCATCCGTTGCTTTTGAATCCTTATACTGTATTTTGTATTACTGATCCTAATGGCCATTGCAGGGATGGAGAGACAGATTGTCAACAGAGAGAATAATCTGCTGCAAAAAAAAAAAAAAAAAGCTAAAAAACAAGAGCTGCCAGAGCAGGGCTGATATTTTGCCAGAGACTTCCATAAGAATGTCTG
>NW_015614122.1:0-831 GCF_001515605.1 Sinocyclocheilus anshuiensis
CTCATTGAAGTGCATCTGAAGGGCATTGGAGGATTTAAAGACTTTGTTACAGCTCTTTTTCCAGCAGAGGAAACCAGTGGAATCATCTCTTGCAGGCTGTTGTTCCAAAAGAGGAGACTTGCGAGCTTCAGCAGTGTCTGAGGCCAGACAAACTCCTTTTTCAGGCTCAACATCTGCCACCTCTGCAATCAGAAAAATAACACACATTAAAATTCTGATAACATATACATATGTGTTTAAAATGTGTTTCCTCAATTGCACAACATTCTAACCTGTTTGTTTCTTAATGTCATCAGAGTTTGAGTTGACCATGGACTGAGGTGCGGTTTGAGTATCCTTCTCTGGTCCAGGGACTGGTATGAAAATGCTTGCTGGCAATACTTCTGATGCTGCCACCTGGAAAAATAAAAACATAGTATTTGTTTAAGTTTGTTATTTGTTTGAGAACATCTCAAATTAATGTAAAGGATAAACCAATTACACATTCAAAACATCATATACAATAATCCTTCATTGAAAAAAAAGTGTGTAAAAGAAAAAGATTAATATAAGGTGGTACAGGTGAGAGGTGTGCTATAAACATAAAAATAAATAATTTGATAAGATAATCATATAATTTGAACTGGACACAAACACATTTACTGTCCCCCTCTTTCACACAGACGACTTAATTTGCCATCCATGGAATTTGCACTTTGATCATTGATGGTGTTTTGTCATGCTCTGCGATAGTTCTGCTGCTGCAGCCAATTAGTGTGATGGGCTGAATGGTCTTCCTTGGCCAGCTGAAAAGCTTATTAGAGAGCCTAATTAAATAAGTCTTCCACCTCA
>NW_015614123.1:0-824 GCF_001515605.1 Sinocyclocheilus anshuiensis
GCTAATTTCATTGTGTTGTGGCTTGTTTCCATTGTGTTGTGCTAAAACCAGCCTAAGCTTTTTTTTTCAGCAGGGTTGTGGAGATTTCATTGTGTTGTGCACTGCTGGACCATCGTACCTTTTCTCTCTGAGTGCAATTTAAATTTGATCAAATCGCACAATGACTTCTATACAGAAAAGTGTCAGTTTAATTTTTATTTTTTTTTGCCATTCAGTATCTTAAACAAATGCTCCTAAACCTCCAAACTGCCAGTGATGTATCTAGCAAGAAAGTTGTAATGTATTATATTAATTGAAATAGATAATTAATGTTTTTTGAAACATTACATGCATCACAGTTTAATTTAATGAGATACTTAGATGGTTATGATACAGAGCATCGCCAACATTATTTGAAATGCTTGAGCCTCAGAGAGAGTTGTCAATCGGCAGATGGTTGTATGTATAAGTGACTGACAGGGAGCTAAAAAAGAAGAAGAGGGTCAGTGAGAAGTTCTGTAATCTCAGTCCTCTCAGACAGCGTGTGTTTGTTTGTGTGTGCGAGTGTGAATTTGAGAAAGAGAAGGCTGGCATAAGGAGGTGTGTGCATGTGTGTGCCCTTGCACTCTTGTGTGCTAAAGGGGTTAGAGTGTGTCTTCCCCCATGCCATTTTAGAACGTGTGTGGAAGAGAGGGGAAGAGAAAGATTGGAGGTAGTATTTTACAGGGTGAGTGCTCACTCTGTAGAATGGGTTGTGAGGAGTGGGGCCTTTTTTTGAAGTTTCACACCTGTGATAGGAGAGAGAGAGAGAGAGAGAGAGAGAGAGAGAGAGAGAGGAGGCGGGG
>NW_015614124.1:0-831 GCF_001515605.1 Sinocyclocheilus anshuiensis
TTTGCATTAATATTTCAGTTTTGTGCAATATGATTTTAAATGTGTGTAAAGTTTTGATTCATGCTTATTTATTTTTTTTACATGTTATTACATTTTTTATTTATTCTTATTATTTTTCTATCCGTGATCATTGTTTGCTATTCTGAAAATGTAGCTTTAAGTTTTGCGCAATATATTTTTACTTGCGTTTGTAAATTTTGGTTTCACACTTATTCTTTTTTAAAAATCTGTGACTGCAGTACTTTTGGCGGAAAATTGATTCCAAAAGTCTTTTATAAACAAATTAAATAAAATTTAAGTCAGTAAAGTTTTTGTTCCCGTTTTATTTATGTCGATGTCACAGCTTGCTGATGATTGCTACGCAAAAACTTCACGTTCTCGTGACTGTTTAGCTCCGCCCACGGCACACCTCCAGGAGCTCGACTGTTTTCAGAGAGAAGCGGTACAGCTATATCCATCCTTTACAAATCTGATCAAATTAAAGACTCTTCAGAGATATGAAGAATGCAGTACTACTCTATAGGCACTCAAGATTATCATGAGATCGGCAGAAACTGTGTGTGTTATGTCCCCTTTAAGTAAACAATTAGTCTCATTCATTTTCTATGAGTGGTCCATTTCCTCCCCCTTTGCTGAAAGCCAGTGAATTTTATACTACCATTCAAAATATTGAGGCTATTTTTATGACAGAAATTAATACTTTTATTCAGCAAGAATGCATTAAATTGGTCAAAAGCAACAATAAAGACATGTATAATGTTACAAAAGATTTCTTTTTACATTTAATCATTTATCAGATGCTTTTATCCAAAGCGACTTACAAATGAGGAC
>NW_015614125.1:0-832 GCF_001515605.1 Sinocyclocheilus anshuiensis
AGAGAGCCAGGCAGCCAAGCATAGAGAAGCAGGCCATCAGATACTACCATGCATTCAGTGAGCACAAGCAGGCCTAGCATCTACTGCACGTGTGCCCACAAACCTGCTGCTCCTTATGCCACATCTGACATATCGCTAGATGAGCCTGTCTCAGCTGATGCTACACTTGATTGCTTGCGCACAGCATGCTGAAAGCACACACACTTCAGTCACCATCAGTCACATGTGCATAACCTGCTACGAGGAGCTATGGATCTAATACAGTGAGATGTTTTATATCTCCATATCCATTCCGTTTAATTGCAATCAAGCTGAATTTTATTCTACTTCAGTTTATTTATATACAGCAGTAATGGGATCTCAATCGTCACGGGGGCATTTAATTGCCAATGCTTCTAAATGCTTTATTCTTCATGCCATATATAAAACATTGTAGGCAGACTTTCTGCAAAGCTTGCAGCGGGTCAACCTTGCCAAATCAATCTGATAAAGAAATTAAGTGGATTGCACTCCATAACTAATGTTCAAATCCTTTTAGCAGAGCGGGATCAGTTTAACCATTTGTTTTATTTCATTTATTACATTAATGGCATAAAATTACACACAATGCTCAGTCTATACCTACTGTATTCCCAGCCTGTAGATTTAGTTAATTTTTCTGCTAGTTGCATTGAGAACAACATGTTCCCCACAATATTCAGATTAGTGGTGGACCTATATGTTTTTAATGGTTTGATTTATAATGATAAAACTTGGTATCCTGAATATGTGGTCCTGAATCATTTGCTCAGTTTTAACCATCATTTATTCGACTTGATTGCTTTGGTGGCAT
>NW_015614126.1:0-832 GCF_001515605.1 Sinocyclocheilus anshuiensis
ATGTGATTATTCGCGATTAATCGTTTGACAGCACTAATATATATAATATTTTAGTGTCATATGTGTTACCCTGATGGTATTTTGTAGACAGTGTACAATATTTGGCTAGACAGCCAATCTATTTATGGTGAATTATAATTTATCATGTGACCCATTTAAACAACTGTATTAGGTTATGAGTAGCCTATATTTCTATTTTTTATCATTGTTCAAGAAGGTTGGCTTTTTTTTACAAAAAAATAGCAACTCAAGGGGATTCACCAGGATTTTTTGTTTGTTTTTGCAGTTATTATCATAATTGGGCTCATGTTCAATGTCACAGTATCCATATTTCCTTTGCTGATCAATATTGCACTGCTGTCTTGTATATTGTCTTGTATAGAGACTGCCTAGCAATAAATCATATACATGTGTGTGATGAAGGATTATATAAATATATTTGTCTTGTTACTGTGTAAATAAAATATTGCCAATAAATGTTATATTTTTTGACATAAAACACTCTTAGCTCTTAGCTGTCTGCATTTTAAAGAGGATATACTGTCAAATGAAAAGTGTTGATAATCAGGCAAAGAATATGGGTGAATCTTCCTAAATGAATTGTATTGTTTGGTATATGGTGGGGGGGCTTTGTAGTTCGATGAGGTGAATGAATCTGCTCGTCTTCAGTATTCAGAGAAACTGAACGCTCGTTGGTTTGAGTGAGAGCGGTTCGGCATGGGGGCAGATGATGAGTTTGAAGTAGGTTTGTCTGCCAATACAGTTTCCCCATGTGTGCCCCCTCTTGTCAACTTAAAATTCAACTTTTTTGCATCACAAAGCACACATTACA
>NW_015614127.1:0-831 GCF_001515605.1 Sinocyclocheilus anshuiensis
TTCTCCAAATCTGATGAAGAAACAAACTCATCTACATCTTGGCTGAACTGAGGGTGAGTACATTTTCAGCAAATGTTCATTTTTGGGTGATACTATATATGTAAAAGAGGTGCTTTTTATTCGGTAGAATTTAACAAAACATCCAGTCACTCTTGCATGTAAACTAGGGCTTGACTAAAACAACAGGGGGTCATTTTTTGAATAGTGTGCAAAACTTAACATAATCATTTTAGATGCATGTGTTTTTAAGAGCTAAAATATTTTATGCATTAGTGCATGAAGCAAAAGTGTCCTTTAATTTTTTGTGACATTCTACAGAAATGGAAAAACAGCATTCCTCTCGGCTCTGCGCAGTAAATCGCATTCCAGAGGGAAGCGCGCGCCACATGGTTTGTCTTGCGATGGGATGCACAGGAGGGGGTTTGGGAATTACAAGCCACAAAACACATACTTTCCAGAGCTCGCGCTCGCAGACGGGTCGAGACAAGTGCAAATACTTTCCACTTATTTACCTGTGCACATCAAAGGCCCCCAGGTTTCTCAATGCTGGGGGACCACGAGTTCTCCATCAGTGATGACAAACCTCAGGATTAAATAACAGGAAGCTGACGTCCGGATTCGGTGGTTTTGGTGCCGTGGGAGTTTGGTTAACGATGTGTATTCTTTTGTGTACCTGGGCTTTTATGAGTCAAAAACAATACCCTGTGTTTTAAAGGTTGTAAACTGTGAGCATGTAATATTTAGGACTAATTGACTAGCTTTAACATACGTTCCGGTAAAGACTGGCTGGGTTACAGTAATGCCATTACTTGCTTATGACGTCACATTCTG
>NW_015614128.1:0-832 GCF_001515605.1 Sinocyclocheilus anshuiensis
CCTCCTTGGCGGAATATAAATTGTGGGGGGCCCGCCGTAAAAAGGCTTTTATCTGGAGTGAATATGGGACGTAATGCTCGGGTCAGGGTTAAGTCATTTTCTCCGGCGAGTTAAGCGAATAATGAAAGCGAGTCAGCGAGGAGAAGGAGCAGTGCCTGCTCCAGTTTGTCTTCATTTATTATGCCAAATCTCGTGATTTTGGTGTGGCGGCACAAGGTGCTGCGACTCGCGCCGGTGGACGACGTATCGCTTAATTTACACAGGGTAATGAAAGCGGGGAACGGGAGGACAAAACAATTTACCTGCTGACATGGGAAGCGGTGATTTGCGAACACGGGGGTTAGCGGCAGAGCAGGCAGAGGGCCAGGAGGAGGAAGAGGAAGACGGGCCGAGGCGATAAAGATAGGGAATAAAGAGATGGGGGGGGTCCTATGTGTGTGATCACAGCTCTGATAAGGGTCCCACACACACATGCTAAGTGAGCTCTACACAGACAGGCAGGTAGGCCTTTTAGGAATATCGAATTTGTAGGCTTTTAAGCATCCTGTCAGATGAATAATGCAGGATAATGTTTTAAGTCAAATTAATGTTTTTTTATATATATATATAAATGTAATTAAATAAGAATGTTAAAAACACTTTGTCAGGTTTTTAGCCCTTGCGTTGTGCTGAAAATCCTTTCCTAATTTGGTGGTCTTGGTCATTTTTTGTCCGACCTACAAAAAACTTAATGTAAATCTCTCATTATTCTAAATTATCACCAAATCTTTGATTCAATCTTTTTATTAACTTGTTTTCTTTCAGTTAGCACAGGTTTTGTATTTCTTTTTGG
>NW_015614129.1:0-830 GCF_001515605.1 Sinocyclocheilus anshuiensis
AGGTGCAATTTATAAACATTAAAATACTTAATGTTTTAAAAGTATAGCCACAAAAACAAGATGCATGTAGACAATATTAGTGTCCTTTGCTAACTTTTTCTGTGTAATATTATGTACAACTTTATTTATCCAAGTTTTTGCCAAGAAAGCATCATAAACCCTAAACTGACTGTCAAAACAATGATTTTACAGCTCGTCTTAGATTAATGTAAGTGCTTTAAAAAATATATAATATTCACATTTCTTCACCCCAAAACCATTCACTTGTTTCCCCCTTTGACCATTCACCTAATTATTATTTTTATTAATACGTTTTTTTATGAAAACAATGGATGCGTCCATGATTTTTTATTTTTATTCATTTATTTTGTAATCAGCATTGCTGTATGCCACAAAGGCTGTTGATTCAACTTCTACTGAGCTTGGAATATTAAGATAACAATCATAGCCGCAACAAGGCCCTGACAAATTAATTGCAGGGAAAAAGATAGAAGTGAGGGCTACAATCTCAAAAAAGTCTGCATAATCAGCCCGTATGCCCATGTGAACGCTACCATCAGATGACAATTTTCAGAAATTGCCCTGTTTTGTAGTTTTGTTCTTGCACATTCTGTACTAGGCACATATCCAGCTTTTACACATGCAGCCTCAAGACACAGTCAAAGGTATGTAACATTAGCTCTATTCCAACATGCTAATCAAAAACACAGCAATTCAGTCTGATTTTTTTGGCAGGCAGTTAGGAGATGTCAAAACTCCACCATATGCTATGCACTGAATAAACAATATAATTGTGTGTGAATAATAATAATAATAATAATAATAATAAT
>NW_015614130.1:0-832 GCF_001515605.1 Sinocyclocheilus anshuiensis
TTAATATTTTTATTCATGTACAAAGTATGGTTCAGTACTTTTTTTTATATATAAATGCACTATTTTTATTTTCGTTAAGTATCCATTTGAAAAACTATCGGTTGATTAATCGTATCGGCCAGTGTGGTCTAACCTAGCTATCAGTATCTGTAAAACCCACTATCAGTCGACCTCAATAATATATACACACACACACAGTGACCCAAAGCCCTTGAAAAACAGTACTTCTCTCTTCATCCAATTACAAACCCAAATGAATACAAATCCATGCACAGCACACCTTTCAGTGTGTTTGGGCCTCATTAGAGGACAGTTATGACAACACTGCAGACTGCCATCCATCAGCTGCTGGCTCTCTGTGGGAGTCTCCATCATAAACAAACACTTACTAACAATCACACTCTTCATCACGCTACGAACACCACCGCTAGCATCATCCCTATGGCAACAGATACCACAGCAACCAAAAAGACAGAGGCGAGCAGCCAAAGGCACCACATAAGCAATCAGTGAGTGAGAGGAGTCAATGTTCCCCAAAGACATTATCCTCCCATAATATCCTCTAATAGAAGGTTACAAATCCCAATACTCTCAGGAAATAGTCTGGACTGCTAACTGCTAACGAAAGTAGACTTTATCATGTCAAGCTAGGCAGAATAATCACTGAAACACTGTCATGTGAACTACACAAGGGTAAGGGTGACTTTTGGGCCAGTTATTCCCTTTAATATGACCGAACTGGTGTAGCAGGTGTATTTGTATATGTCAGCTTATTATAGTTAAACTTAAAGGCTAACTGAAATAAAAACAAAATATACAGCATACTAAAAAA
>NW_015614131.1:0-832 GCF_001515605.1 Sinocyclocheilus anshuiensis
ATCAATGGCACATAAGTTAGCTCTCTCATTGGCACTGACATCAGTTAGAGCCTCCATTTCACAACAGTGCCAGTTCTGCCTCCATTATTGGAGCGCATGATGAATTGAACCAGGTTGGTGCTATCTTACCCCAAGCTGTGCCCCGAGCTCAGAGAGCCTGGCTGCACTCACGGCAGCGGTGTCTGCACTGATCTCCACCACCTACTCTCAATAAAGTAAAGTAGACCACTGGGAGATTGCAGCATGGGTGCTAAGTGCCAGCCACACATGGCATGGCAGGCCTGCAGAGCTGAGGGAATGACTAAATCTCACTCCCTTCTTCATCCGTAGCCATGGCTGTGGTCTCGGTGTGTGCGGAGTCTGTCTGGTGCCAGGAGAATGGATGACTATGATATCTAATAAAGGCAAATGCTGTGCGACTCATTTAAAAAAAGCCATTTCTCTTTTACGTGTGTCAGATCCTGCAGGGCATCTCTGGCCCTGTGCATCTGCTCTCATTCGGTCATTTATTATTTCAATGAAGCAGCTGATGTTTGTTGAGTTCTGTAGGACATTTTCTTATGAATGTGCAGAGATAAACACTTAAAGAGGAATATACGCATTAACTTATTAGTGCCCTATGCATGCACTCCTGAACTGGCGTGCAAATTAGCTTGCACATCTGTAGGCATCCATATAAACCAGACATAAATATATTACAACCATACACTTTAATTATTAGGGTTATCGAATGCAATGCACTGATTTAATGCAATTATCTAAAATGAATCATTAAAAATTTAATTTCATTAAACCTGACCTATATGCTGCTACCCCCATCTTTCCTCACCAA
>NW_015614132.1:0-832 GCF_001515605.1 Sinocyclocheilus anshuiensis
TACATCACTTGCTCACCAATGGATGCTCCGCAGTGAATGGGTGCCATCAGAATGAGAGTCTCTGAGGAGGGGAATAAATCTACATCTTGAATGGCCTGAGGGTGCAAATTTAAATTTTAGGTAAACTATTCCTAATAGTTAAGCAATTTAGTTTGTATGTATTTTGTGGTCTGATAAAAAGCCAGTTTATCTGGCAGCAGATTTGCAGACTGAATTAAATGTCCCATCAATCCCAGTAAAAGCATAAGAATCATAAAATACACATATAAAACATCAAATACAAACCTGAAGCAGATCATTTTCTGTTCATTTAGATGTATAGGGCTAAAACGCTTTGCTAGGACTTGAAAAGAGAACAAAAAGACTGCCCAGGTGATCATTTTATCAAAATCACTTTACATTACAATTTCGAATTGCAAACACTTAAACAGGAACTTTTCAGGAAGATTTGAAGGCATCATCACATTTACCCATCCTATTGGTTTTTACACTAATTCAATTTCCATAAAGCTGCTTTCAGAGCTCTAATCTTTAAGCTTCCTTTCTCTGCTTCTTCGAAACTAAATCAAACACAACTCAAGCTGTTTTACGGTCTCTGGCGAGATCAGAAACCTGCGTGTTTAATTGTGTCTCATTACCTGACCTCAGGTTTCTTCCTGGTGTGAAATGAGATGGTCAAATTATAGATGCTGAATTTCCTCAACACAACAAACGTCCTTTTCCTTTCAGCTTTCAAACAAAGACTGTTTAACCCCTTGTGCATATCTAATAGGAGCCCATTTAAAAAAAACACCCTCTTTGGCTGATGAGATGTTCAGTGTTTAGACTTAAA
>NW_015614133.1:0-832 GCF_001515605.1 Sinocyclocheilus anshuiensis
TTGTCTTTGTGAACAACGTAACCGTTCTCGCGCCAAACAACTGTATTTGGCGCCATTCGCTGAACCAAAACGCTGTTTTTACAGTTTATATCTTCATAATTCATAACATAACATAACATCGCATGGGAATACTGATGATTTTTCTTCATCCTCACCTTTTTCCTGAAAACATCGGTCCGAAAATAACCTGAGATGACGACGGAGAGATTTATTATTGACACTTACAAAGCCAATCCACAACAAAACCTAAAAATACCACCCTCGCTTTTCTAAAATATGCATATTATCTGCACATTAATATTGAGATAGTATCTGCTCACTAATCTGCACGACATAAATCTTCATCACTAACTAAATTGATATCACAGTTACCTGAATCTGTCCTCGTGTCTTCCGTGGGGAATTTGGTAAAAACTTCGCTACATTCGAGCAATCCATGTCTATTGTTTATGATGTATTTCTGACTATATCACATACAGCTGGACTTACAGTAAGATTTGAACGTCGCGCCCAGCGCTGTGTGTCCTTTTATAGCAGCTGTGTCGTCACGTTCCTCTGGACCAATCAGAATCGAGGCCGCGCGCGGACGCGTTGATCTATAAAAGAACCGATCAGTCTTTTTTTTTTTTCTAAATATTGTTAGCTTTTAATACCCCCGATCCAACACAACTCTGTTATTAAATTAATCAAATAAACTGTTAACTATAGTTATGTCCATATCTACGCGGTTAACGGAATTAATACGCATCACGTGACTTCCGTATTGCGTTTGTGTGTCAACAACACTCTTCTCTCACTTGTGCTGTTTCAAAGGTCTCTAGTGCAGCAGAGA
>NW_015614134.1:0-832 GCF_001515605.1 Sinocyclocheilus anshuiensis
ATTTGTACTGAGGAACAGGTTTGCCATAGCTGGATTTACAGCTCAATGTTACATTGCCACTCAGTACAGGGTTTCCTGTCATAGAGCATACAGGCATGGATGGAGGAACTAGAACAAACAGAGAAAGAAATCATGACACAGACACTTAAATGCCCCAAATATGTTAATATTTTGCCAATGTACCTTTAACATTAAGGTGTACTTCCCCAGACAGGCCTGGAGCTCCAGGAATGATCACGTGGCAGTGATAGCGCCCGGAGTCAGACTCCTGCGTGTTGTTGATATAGATGGACAGATTGGCAGAGGGCATTGACATGGCAAAACCCACTCGCCTCCGAAAGTCAGTGCTACCGATGCCAATCTGTCCTGAGAAGTAGGAGATGACCTGCAGTCAAAAATACACAGAGAGACCTTAAGACACAACTAGGTATGCACAGTACTACACATTTGCAAATTGTTTGTCTGAACCACTCAGACAACCCCGTTCAATGGAATGGGGTTTCAAGAAGGGTCTTGAGGCACATTTTGAAAAGTTTAATCTTAAGCAACATCTTAAAAAATGATCATGATGTAAGATATTGAAAGAAAGCATGATTCCAAAAAAAAAAAAACCACACATCCATGTACACCACTGTTGAAAAGTTTGGGGTCAGTAAGATTTTAAATGTTTTTAATGTCTCTTCCACTCACCAAGGCTATATTGGTAAAATATAGTTAAAACTGTAATGTTGTAAAATATTATTACAATTTAAAACAACTGTTTTCTATCTGAGTATATTTTAAAATCCAATTTATTCCTGTGATGGAAAAGCTGAATTTTCAGCATCATTAC
>NW_015614135.1:0-825 GCF_001515605.1 Sinocyclocheilus anshuiensis
GAAGAGGATCAGAAGAAATACTCCCAGTCCTCACAGACTCACCCCCCAGTGTAAGGAGAGAATTGATTATTTTACTTAAGAAATATATGGCAATTTTAACTCTAACAGTGTTAACATTGCATTCAAACACTCACAGCCAGTCCACCCAGGTTTGTGTCAGTGGAAGAGCTAATGGAGACAGCCAAAGGAGTCACTAATATGGCACTGGCCCATGAGATAGTAATGAACAGTGCTTTTCAAGTCAAGCCTTATGAGCCAAAAGAGGGAAGGTAATAGACTCTATAAATGTTATCATGAGACTGTCATAATGTTCTCAGTGGGCTAAACATATATTTGAAATATTAATTTGTTAATTTAAATCTCTCATTATATTGCAACGCAGTGATTCTGAAGGGATACAAATTATGGTCTAATATTCACTTTGTTTTTTTTTGCTCTACGTTTTAAATGGTTTCATTTGAGAATGTTTAGTAATGGTTCAACATATCTTTCCTGTGTACTCAGTTTGGAGAAACAGGTCAAAGAAATAATGCACAAAGCATTCTGGGATTGCCTTGAGTCACAGCTGAATGAGGACCCACCATCATACAGCCATGCTATCACACTGGTTGGTGAAATTAAAGAGGTAAAGAAAATAATCCAGATCTACTCAATCTCATTATCATATTATGATATTGTATATTAATTAAATTTGTAATTTGTCAAATATAATCAAACACATACTCATATATTTTTATAGAATTAAAATGACATTAAAACAAAATGTTAATATTAAATATTACATATATATATATATATATATATATATATATATACACACTACCA
>NW_015614136.1:0-833 GCF_001515605.1 Sinocyclocheilus anshuiensis
AAAAAAACAAAACAAACAAAAATGAACTTGATTTTCAAAAGTCAATGAATTTGTAACAGCTGAATGTAACATTTTTGACAAGCGAAATATGTCAGTGCCTGAATAACATGTAATTTATTTTAAATAAACTTTGTTCCATATAATAAGTATAAAGACCTACGCAAAAAGCATTTCAAACACGTTTTATAATTACCCTAAAATCAAACAATTCACCCTT
This sequence comes from Sinocyclocheilus anshuiensis, assembly GCF_001515605.1. Taxonomy (NCBI): domain Eukaryota; kingdom Metazoa; phylum Chordata; class Actinopteri; order Cypriniformes; family Cyprinidae; genus Sinocyclocheilus; species Sinocyclocheilus anshuiensis. The sequence continues at coordinate 218 of NW_015614136.1, forward strand.
CATGCATGTTATGACGTCCGTCAAAAATAAATAAATAAATAAAATAAAAGAACTGTCAAATAAGGCTGGTTGTCGGTTGGAATATTAGAACTAAAAACATCATACTGTTCAGCCACCAACAATTACTAAAACTGTGCAAAGGAACCAAGGGTCACAGTTTAAGATTGATGTATAATAATCTGCCTGCTGTTTCCCATCATTGCTATGAGGAGGACTTTGTAGACCCCCGTTGCTTGACTACAGGTCTTGTTTGAAGCAATGTTGTTTCTGCCAAGACCCCTAGAGTTGTTGTCATGCTTGTAATGTCTCCGTCATTTGTTCTCTGTGTGTGTTGCGTTTACTCTAGACAATTCTCTCTGGGTATGCTCGGGAATGGCTATCCAGCCCCCAATATCTTACATTGTGAAGTTGTCTTAAGTGAAGTGACTGCAAAACCTAAAATAGAGAAGAGAAAGAACTGGTCAACGGAGAAGTCTTGACATCATCCCTCGAGTGATGAACTGCAGAGCATCTGGTTCAACCTTTCTTACTATGGGCTCCCCAAATTCGCTTACCATTTGTCTCTTTCTTTCACTCTCTGTCTCTTATTCTCTTTTTCTACATTTATCTTCTTTGT
>NW_015614137.1:0-833 GCF_001515605.1 Sinocyclocheilus anshuiensis
AAATTCGTTCTGTAGAATTCACTGTAAATTCAGTTGCTGTGTTGCGACGCCATTTTATATGTATCACAGCATACTCTATTAGACTATTTTAGTGTGGTGTTCCATCTCTGTTGGCGCAGTATCTGTTAATGGAATGGAAGCAGCCTTGTTTGCAGCCTTACTACTGAACAATGGAGCACATTGAGACATAGCCAGCTTTTATCTTGTCATGCCTGGTTAGGACCCTTTAAGGCAAGTCAGTTCACTCGCCGGTCATCTTGGTAACATCCCGAGGCAGCTGTTTTTTCTTCTTTCATGAATGTAGTTCTTTTCACATATTATGTGTTATTTATCCCATTTGTGTTGCAGAAATTAGAAGCTCTGAAGCACAGCCATAACTTGCACATTTGTCAGAGAAGTGTCATGTGTTCAGAGCGTTTGGTCATCCTGTCACAGATTCCGTGCAAATGTCAAGGATTTTTCCATGTTCCACACTCAATGTGAGACACATGAATACATATATATGTTCCCTTGCTTTCCTCATTCCACCTGCCTTTGCAGCCTTCAGTATTTTGACAGAGAAAGATGGGATGGTTTGGAGTGATGTAAAGGAAAACTGACAGAAAAATGGATGAGTGGAAAGTGGAGGAGAGATAGCTGATATCTGTTTCTATATATATATCTATGCAGACCCAGAGAGAAAAGGATGTGAAGACATACATACATATAAACCTCAGAGCCGAATGGAAGACAGACATGTGACAGTCAAATGAAGCGAGGAGAAACAGAAAGAGAGCGATGAAAGGAGAAAGAGAGGGAGGTGAAAGAGAAAGAATGTTCCGCTCGCGCTCAGA
>NW_015614138.1:0-832 GCF_001515605.1 Sinocyclocheilus anshuiensis
ACGATTATCTATGCATGAAAATTTTCAGATAGACAGACAGACAGAGACAGACAGACAGACAGAGACAGATAGACAGACAGACAGATAGACAGACAGATCCTTTCATGAACTTCTACTACATCTTACGCATCAAATCAAACTTGACTACAGAATCTCAATTTTAATCTAAGGCATATTTATTTAAATACCTGTACTTTGGTACATTATACAGCCCTCCTTGCCAAAAACGTACATATGCTATTGTATATCTTTAATGTCATATTGTGCATTTCTATTCATATTTCTTTTTTTATCAATTTAGAATTCATGTCACTATAATAGTATATAAATTATACTGAAATAAAACTTTTTTCTTTTCATTTGTGAATTAAGAATATATGTATCACAAAATCAAGAATTTCTTGTTCCTTGTTCACTGAAAGCAAGTTCAAATTTATTGTGCAGATGTTGCAATAAAACTCATCCTGACTCTGACTTCAAATGTACAAAAACTGAAAAAAAAATCACATATAACCCCAAACTCTGGTGCTCCCGCTGCTGATGTGGAAGAACAAGTTCTTATGGCACAAATATTTGGATTTAGGACCGAATCAGTGTGATATATGGAAGATGGTCCTGAAACTGACAGTTCAGCAACAGTCTGCCAAGCACTGTCAATCTGCTAGACGAAGTAAAATTCAAATAGATTAAAAAAAGAAAGTGAATTGTGAGAGCCCCGAGATCAACATTTCATTCACAAGTTTACAATTGTGCATAATTGCATGATTTATTCTCTTCTTCAATGCCATCTTTTATCCATCTGCTCAGCTCTTTATTGTATAAATTACATATT
>NW_015614139.1:0-833 GCF_001515605.1 Sinocyclocheilus anshuiensis
AATTTAAAATATTGTATCAATGCATTCTATGGCACCTTTAAAGTTACTTGGTGCATTACTTTTACTTGAAATGTTGTATTGTAATCCGTTACATTGCAATACACTTAAAATTACTTTTGAATCACAATATTGTAACTTGTTAATTTAAAATTTTACTTTCCCCAGCTTAGTTGCCTATTTACAAGGCTCAAAACATTAGCCTAGAGTACAGCTTGCAGCAAGCATGCTGCCTGGTTTAGATGCTACAGTTAATATGGTTGTCATAATTTTTTAAATGGCTTCCACTTAGACACCACAATGCGGATGTTTATGCGGCTGTACAAAGTGCTTGAGTATCTAATGAGGCTGTGTTTAGTTTATCATTCATTATCCATTGCTGGCACCAACGCTAACCCAGGGTTGAAAGTGGCCTTAACTCTGGGTTAAAAAAAGGTTAATCCTGGGATCTGCATAGTGTGAAACTTTTGAGAAGGAGATTAAATCGAGATCTAATGGAAACTTTTAATGGAAAGACTTGCTTCTTCTTTAGAACCATCCTAGTAATCTCAAATGTGCCAAGTCTGCAATCAAAAGTTACAGATTTCAATTTGAACTCAGACTTTTCTCATCAGATTCTTCTGAGACCAACTGTTCTCAGTTATGTTATTCCTATTAGTTTTATAGCTGTTTTAGTCTTATATGGATCTACTTTTTTTGTAAAGAGTTTTAGGAGAAACATCTGACAGTTCAGATGAATCTTTGATACAAAGATACAGTACCTTTCTTTTTTTTTATGGAGAAATTAATACTTTTCATCCTTGCTAAATAAAAGTATTAAATGCTCAAAAAAAAAA
>NW_015614140.1:0-832 GCF_001515605.1 Sinocyclocheilus anshuiensis
TCTTCCATCTTTATTTGACCCTCTAACTCTAGCACTCTCTATTCGTTTTCTGCTTGTTTTCTTAAAAAAAAGGCCTGTGACACTAGCCTTCTCTATTCTTTTTCTATTCAAGCTACATGTTTTCATTTTGTTTTATATAAAATGTGCGTGTTCAAAACTCTACTACATGCCATCTGTCGTCTAATTGATAGTTTATTTATAGTTTTTTATCAAGCAAAAGTTATTTCAGTATAATTAGACAAAAATCCACCTTCAGCGCGTGATTCAAGCTGTCAAATCTTTACTGATTTTTATTTTTTGTAATATTTCCAGATGAACACTTACTGAACTGAAGCAGCTGGGCTTTACTTGATTCTCCATGAATCATTGTTTAGAAAAATCAGTGAGTCTCAGATCTGATCATCAGGATCTTTTGAGGAGCGTTTGTTTTCCAGAAGCTTTTCTTTCACTGTTCCTCAATGGAGGAAAGATCTTCCCAAGCCTCCAAAACATCTCACATCTTCTGTGGAACGTTTATTTCTTCATCTCTCAATCATGACTGGATTGCAAATCTCATCTGACTAACATATTACTGGAGATATATAGTGATATTTAGATCATTTTATGCAAGTATCTTCTATACTGTTATAAAGATCTCATTGATTTACATTGCAAGCTATCAGAAATTCATACTTTATGTCCATTTAATTATCGGCATCTGCACCAAACTGCCGTTTTTGCTCAATTTGTGTCTCTGAATAAAACTGAGCTGTTTTTCTTCCGTATCTCCACTGTATCAGACTGTATGAGTGAGAAAAGCCTGATGAATCAAATATGATACTCCGCAAAAAAA
>NW_015614141.1:0-833 GCF_001515605.1 Sinocyclocheilus anshuiensis
ATACAGACATAATAAATTCAGACATAATGTAACTAAAATTTAAATTAAATTCTGACTTTGAAATCAGAATTAGGCATAAATGTGTCTGAAAATGGTCTTAGAATTGATCAAATGGTTGTAATCTGTCTCGATTCAGATATGAATCATGTGTTTGTGTTGTTTTTCTATTACGATAATACAAGACTTCTTCATGAATGGTTGTAAAAGCAAAAATGATACAAAAAGCACCATATTTTGTTAGAAAGTGTGACGTTTAGAGCAAATCAGACACTATTTTTGGAATCAGCACTACAAAATTACTGATAAACAAGTATTGGATTTCATTAAGCACATATGATGCAGGCCAGTGTAATATTCCGGATGTAAAATGAGGCCTTTCATGATGACATATAAAGCAAAAAATGAACGCTAATGATTTATGAATTCAGATGTTTCTGGAGCAGAAGCGCCACACGTACCAGTAAATCCTGCACCAGCGCTTTCACGTTTCGAGACGTCTCTGGGGAAGGGGAATTATGGGACGCCAATTTGATCAACGTTGCCAAGAAGTTCTTGCACTTCTTCACGTTCTCCTGCATCTCCTGGTGAGAGAGAGAGACGGTTCATTAGTTTTAAGGACATGTGGAATCAGACCTCAGTGATGACACATCACAGGCCGAGCTGAAGCGTGTGTCTTGATTTGGACGGCTGCTCGTGTTAGTAAACAGTTTATCCGGTTCTGACTCACACAGACGAGCTCTGTTGTGCTTTTGTTGCCATAATCAGCGATCGAGCCTCATGGGTAAATAAAGTATTTTAATGAAATCCTCTAAATTCCATTTAAATGCTACAAA
>NW_015614142.1:0-833 GCF_001515605.1 Sinocyclocheilus anshuiensis
TACACTGTTAAAGAGTTGGATTCTCATGCTTAACATGGCCAAAGTTTCAAAAACTATTTGAATGTATGACGGAGTAATTCTGTGTCAAATACAGTCCTTCCAGGTTTGTACAAGTTTCGGAAAGTTTTTTTTCGAGCATGGCCCTTCATGACGTCATGAAGAAAAGAAAACTTGCTCAAGAAAAATGTCTCTAAAGGAGTGTTTTTGGATGTGAGGGAAAGATAACCTTGTTCAGCTCCCCAAAAAACCCATCGTTACTTGAACAGTGGATGCAGTTTGTTTTTCTAGGGCAGCAACGGAGTTTCGCAAGTGTTTATTTGTTCCTGTTATTTCGGTGATGAATGTTTTATAAACAAGGCCCAGTTCGGCGCTGGATTTGCACATGGTTTGATACTGAGAGACGGAGCGAACCCAGCGATAAAAGATCCTGGTCATGATTCGGAACTGGTCATGATTCTGATTGTAAAGCTGTATATTTCTTTTATAAATATGATAAGACTAAAGACTCTTTGCAGGTATGAAGGGTGCAATACTACTCTATAGGTACTAAAGATTAACATGAGATTGGGCAAAACTGTGTGTGTTATGTCCCTTTTAGGCTTGGATACAGCATTAGCTAGATGCTTTTGTCCATATTAGGGATTTCCTGGCACGTCATAAGTCACCGTTACTTCTATGAGTTCGTTTCGGACTTTCAGTGCAAGAGCGCCCTCCAGCTTCGAGTATGAATGAAACAAACACTGCATGAGAGTTTCACATCACCTTATTTTGGATACAACAAAATGTCTTCATGCATAGACTATCTTGTCTCTTTGAATTTAAATCTAGATTTA
>NW_015614143.1:0-831 GCF_001515605.1 Sinocyclocheilus anshuiensis
TGAATGGGTGCCGTCAGAATGAGAGTCCAAACAGCTGATAGAAATATATATTTTTTTATTAAGTTTTAGTTTTAGCTTATGTAACCCTCATGTTGTTTTCTGATCATTTTGAAATTGCTAGTTAATTACGTATACATTTGGGCGGCATTATGCAGATATTTCCACATACAGTAGCGATGTAGATATGTGAGAACTTTCTCTTTTAGATAGAAAAAATCCTTTTGTGGTAGACTTTGAGCTTTGTAACTTTGCCGATCTTATACAGCTACACAACACTCTAAAGAAAAAGGAAAACATGAAAATGCATCATATGACCCTTTTAACAAAAACTATAATAGTATAAAAATGATACTAAAATAACACTGGTTTTGACTTTATGTATGGCTGGGTTGCATTATTATAAAAGCTCAAGTATAAAATATTATAAATATAAACATTAAGTATAAATCTGTAAAGTATGATTCACTCATTTAGTGGTTTGTGTGTATTTTCACAATTAACCAGAATTTCTGAGAAATATCAATACTGCTGCATTGCAAACACTGTAAAATATTCTTTCAGCCGAGCATTTTAGACAGATGGGCAGATATAGTTAGAGGCTAAAATATCTATATGCGCCGAAAAACACTTCTGTTTTATGCCACGTTGAGTTTCCACACACAGCCGAAGTACGTCCTGATGTTTGTAGTCTTTGCCTTTCTCTCCCCCCCACCACACACACACACACACACACATAAGTCATGGTGAGCGATGGTCTCCTCAGTGTTTACTCACTCCAAACCAAATGATCTCTCTGCAGCTCTGCCACTTCAGATGTGAAATGGAATTTGC
>NW_015614144.1:0-833 GCF_001515605.1 Sinocyclocheilus anshuiensis
GGTACCGAATACTGAAATTTTGGTACCGTGACAACACTACCCAATACATCTACTTACATGACATTGATCAGTGATGACAAGTTATCACATTTTTTAATAAGAAAAAAAAAAACATAATATGCAACCAAGGCCAAATGATGACAAACAGAAACGATTAATTCATTACATTAGTCATTGTTATTGATAATACTAATATCTAAGACTATTATAATGAATTAATTGTTCCATATTATATCATATTAGTGAAATTGACTATAAAGAAATAACTTTCTTACCTTTCCTTGTGGTTCTTGAAATGCCGGATGAAATTTGAAGTTGTGGATGTCGTGTCGGACGCGGTCCAGCTCAAAGTCCTTATCGCCAAACGAGATTATTTTTGCAGTTTGAGCATGTGCAGCATTAAAGGTTCAGACACTTATTAGTGGTGCGGACAGTTCCGTTCTGCCATCAGGTTAATTGACATCACAATTATTTTTTAAAACTGTTTACTGTTTATAATAAGTTCAAGTCATTGTCGAGTCTTCCACTTCAAGTCGAGTCTCAAGTCAACTTGCTCTCAAGTCAAAGTCATTTTCTTACTTTAATTAAGCAAGTCACAAGTCCTGAAAATTTTGACTCGAGTCCCCCATCTCCGCTATTTTTAAACAAAATGGCATGATGCAATATTGTTATACATTATTATGGTAATTACCATTTATGGTAGAGTTCATGACCCAATCATGTAAAAATATAGATTAATCAATTAAAATGGTATAGAGAATATATAAAAATACAGTGAGTGGATCAATTTTACAAATGTTAAATTTAAAAATAAATAAGTAAATAAACAAAAT
>NW_015614145.1:0-833 GCF_001515605.1 Sinocyclocheilus anshuiensis
AGAAAATCTCGCCCTTTACTGTCAACATCCATTCAAATATTACGTGCCTTTAAGGCTGAGTCAGGTTTGATGTCAATGTTATGGTGACATCAATGACGCCATCAATGACGACATCAAACCTGCCGTCACCAGACCAATCAATGCACAGTAAATCTGTCGAAAGGCATAAGTGTGAATGAGATGGCAGGAGAATCTAGTTTAAGCTCCTAACTGTGTTTGGAAGCTGGTAGCTGGTTAGTCTACGCTACTCATTTGCTGGTACAAGCTGGCTGACCATCTTGAACTAGCAACAAACCAGTTGGTTATACCAGCTCAAGGTAGTTAAGCTGTTTTTTGGAACATGGTAGTTGTTCGACCAGGTGATCACCTGCCAGCTGCCATGTTTAAAAACACAAACACACCAGTTTAAACTGGATATTTTAGTGGGGTTTAGGCTGTTTTTTAGACTGCCAGTCACATATACTATATTGTTTCTGAAGATTTATAATGCTCATATTATATTGGAGCTAAACAACTCAGACTCCAGTTACTGTTTTAATATGGAATAGAGTGAATAGAACATTCTTCAACATTTCTGCTTTTGTGTTTCACAGACGACGAAAAGTTAGTGACACTTCTACTTAAAGCCTTTCTATATAATGCATTATAAAAGTTTTTTTAATGCACTGTGTAATGCAGTTATAATACATTATAATACTTATCTATTCATTGTTTCACCTTTAGAAAATATAATGCATAATGCACATGACAAACAACCAATTTCAGATACAACAAGGAATCTGCAAATATTATTATGCATTTAACTTTGGTTACAATTATTATAATTTTTTTTT
>NW_015614146.1:0-833 GCF_001515605.1 Sinocyclocheilus anshuiensis
AACTGGGAGAGGCAGAGAGGACTCGATTTTTGTGTAGCGCCTGTTCAGTTTGGAGTTTCAGAGCTCTGTGGGAGCGGACAACATAGCGAGAGATAGTGCTTTAACAACACAGTGCACTGATTAGCTGTACCGTTGTTGAAGAAGAGCTCGGGTATGGCATGATAAAGTGATATCAGATACTTTTAAGAAGATCCTGTCTAATGTGAGCTGCAGTTGATGCACTTTAAAAGCCTGTAAACCCACCTAGAGAAAGTGTTTACACATTTCAAAGAGGATTAAATCACAGGCACGGATATTCAAATTAGCGATACATCTGGGTGAGGTTGAACGCTGTATGTCATGATTAGTCCCACATGCTCCACTGACAGATGAGAATGTAGAATAACAGAACTGATGTACCAAACTAAACATCCTCAGAGGTGACTGGGCTTGTCATATTCAGGTTTTCCCAAAGCATTGTATGCTAGATTACACGGGCAAGTTAAGGCTACTCTGATGCATCTGTGCCTCCAAATTTGTTGTATATATGAAATGCTGCATAAAAGTCATGCTAAAATATGCAGCTGTGACCCGCCTCAGCTCCTAGTGACAGAAGCAGGTCTGATTGTGCTTTGGGTTTGTGTGAATGAAGTGCAGAATCAGTGCAGCCCTAAAATGCTGTAGCTGTAATGGAGCAGTGATGCACTGAAATTCTTTACACACTTTCACTGAAATATACTGATTATATACTAACCTTCAAAAGTTCGGGGTCAGTAATAAAATTTTTTTAAAGAAAATACTTTTATTCACAGTGATGCATTAAATTGATCAAAAGTGACAGTAAAGACATTTAT
>NW_015614147.1:0-833 GCF_001515605.1 Sinocyclocheilus anshuiensis
AGTGATTCACCACAACAGATGGAAAACAACTGTCCTTCTACTTCAAACTTCAGAGATGCACAATCCTGTATGGTAAGGAGGCTTTCCGTTGTGTTTTGTTATTTGGCATATATTAAGCATTCATTTAATGACATGTTGATTTGTTGCATTGCACATACCTTGTGCTGAATTTCTGTATCTAAACGGTTTTTTTCCTCTTTACAGTTTGCCTGCTCAACGACACACGATGTTACATACTACAGCCATGGGTTTTTTCAGTGAAGAACACAAGTAGAGATTATGATGCCAAAATCAGATTGTTCATCTATAAACTAAGACTTTTTTTGTTTGTTGCATTGTGAATTTAAATATTTGTAATTATTCATCAAATAACTTATTTTTCTATTGAATAAATTTGTATATATTGTATATTTATTATCCTTTTTATAATAAATACTTTGAAATATTACCTTTTTTTGCATTTTTTTTCATCCTCGTAGATGGTGAAAGACAACTTGAAGTACTGTACATTCAGTTGAAAGGTTTCTAAACAATGTCTCTGCTTTATTCAACACAAAAGAGGTTGAATTTGATATGAAACAATTAGTGTATGTAGCATAAAGGTACTGCAAACAATATTGGCTGACCCATTTATTAATAATCTAATTTTATGATCTGTCATTACCAGTCTAAAAAACTGAAATGCTGTCACAATGTCCCTACTGAATCTATACAGTAGGCAGCAGTAAAGCCAAAGTGAACAACACATAAAATCTGTGGCTGTGACAATGAAAGAAAAAAAGTTTCTCCTTTTAAATGATGGTGAACCAATAGCAGGAGATAGTAGTAGAAAT
>NW_015614148.1:0-833 GCF_001515605.1 Sinocyclocheilus anshuiensis
ATTTCGGCCTAGAGAAATAACCCTTGATGAGGATATCTGGTCTTCCCTTTCTCCTTCTTTTTCACTCTTGCCCTGTGTCCATCTCAGGGTTCAGCGAGTGACAGGAATGTCTGAGGATTGGGTAGGCTGCCTATTCCCCGCCTTTATCTGATTAATACGCTGCTCTCTCTCATCCCAATCCCCTGCTAGGCCCCCGCTCGTACACCCTAACTTTAGATACCCACCCACTGAGCACTAGAGCAAAAGCAGTATCCAAGCATTATCAGGTGTGTGAAGAGATGATAATTCAAGCAGGCAGTCATCTTCGAGGGTGTATCTGAAAATGGCCTGGATTCCCAAGTTACATAACAGATAGGTTTGTAATATCAGATTCTTTGCACTTTCGCCAGGCCTAAGCATGCCTTGCTTACCTGACAGCTGTGCAATCACGGATCTGGGTAATCAAGGCTAGTCTGATGTGGGTCTCTGATCGCAACTTTTATAATTTTTTGAACCATATACAAGTCACTTAGAAAAGCATTTACTAATGTGAGTTGTAGGGCATGCTTAAGGTTTAGAAGTGACTGGATTAATATTTAACACTCAAAACTGATTCACCAGACTCAGGCCTTGAGGCTAAGATGAAACACAGTTAGATCAGTGTGTCTTGCCTACTGTTAGTGAATGACTTCCCCTTCACAGAATGTCCACTGGCTACATGACTCCCCTGTCAACAATTCTTTCTGGTGAACACACATTTCTATTGTTCCCTTTAAAGTTTAGTCATCGAAGGGTGAAGGGAGGTCCTAGCCTTTATTCATTCAAGTTATTGGCACAAGCTAATGGCACAAACA
>NW_015614149.1:0-833 GCF_001515605.1 Sinocyclocheilus anshuiensis
AATCTTTAATTACTGTTAAAGAAGTAAAAAGCAATCTAACTGATTATTACAATATACCATTACAAAATTAACTATTGTTGAAGAATTTTCTTGTGATTTGTATTCATGTTTTTAAAAAATCATACCAATAATGCACTGAAAATCTGAGACACTGAAAAGGACAGTTATGAAAGTGTGAAGTCAAAATGCTTGGATGAAAACAATCACAGAGAGATACAACTGGACTCTCCAAATGAATCAGCTTTGCACACTGTGCAGAATAACCACTGTGGAACGATCCATTTCTACAGCAGCAATGAGGTGTGAAACTGTCTGTCCTTTTATGAAGAGATTTCTTTAATGACTCTCTCTTCAAATGGACTTCAAGTGGCTCTTCTTCAGCTACACTGAAGCTTGACCGTTCAGTCTGGACTCTCCAACTGGGCTGTGCTTGGAGTGAGAGAAAGAGGGAGAAAAAGGAAGAGGAAGAGAGGGGAGAGAGATCAGTGGCCCATCCAACCTCCCAGCTGCAGATTTCCAAAGATAATGAGGCGATCCACAAGAACGAGTGAAGAAAAAGAAAGAAAAACATCAGGGGTGGCAGAAACTATGACAAAGTCATAGTTAAAGGTGGAGAAGAAAGCATGGTGTGTGGGAAGACTTCACTCCATCTTTTGGGAAGTAAAAAGGGAGGGAGAGAGGCGCAAAAGCAGATAACGGAGGGCTGTCGCCCTCATTCTGGACAGGAGATCCAGGGAGAGAGGGTCTGGGCGGCAGAGCTGAGCCCCAGACAGAAGCACTCACAGTGGGCATGGGGTCCGGGTGGCTGCCCCAGTCTGGCTGCTCTTTTGGAG
>NW_015614150.1:0-814 GCF_001515605.1 Sinocyclocheilus anshuiensis
AAAAAAAAAAAAAAAAAAAAAAAAAAAAAAAAAGGTAAATCAAAGTCACATTAACAGTCGACCATCAAAAAAAATGTTGACTGGCTATTAAACTACACTTGACTTTGTTTGTGTTTTTGACAGTTTCACAGCTGATTAACTATAAAAATCAATCTGATTGACTGTAGAACTATCATAAAGTTGTTTACGTTTTTTACTATAAAACAAACAGTTGATTAAAAAAAAAATCAATAAGATTCCACTCAGATTTCTCTCACTTAAAAGGCGATGAAAAGCATCTCTGATCAGACTGACAGGAGCTTACACGAGCGCACTAACCTTCCCCTGAGGACCCGCACCGTCCTGCTCTTCCTCCACCACAGGGACATATTTAAACTGCTGGGGAGACTCGATCACCAGCTCTTTCTTGGGCGCTTTCCCCGTCTTGCCCTGCATGACTACAAACTCTTTCTGTCAGATAAACTCTCCACATCCAAAACGGTCCTGTAGAACATGCAGTTGTGCACCTGCGGAGTGACAGGAATCACCTCTCGAGATCCCAGACAGCAGGCAGATCTCAGCATGTCCAGCTCTCTCCAAAACACACACTCACACACTGGACACAAGCCTCACCTCACGCTCTGACTGGAGACAGACGCCCCTCCTACACTCCAGTGCCGACGGGAGTCACCATACACTCACTCGCTCGCACATTCCTCCTCACGGGATCCACCTGCATGCTAATCACAGTGTCCCAACACACACACACACACGCACACACGCACACACGCACTCACACACTCACACACTCACACACTCTCACACTCTCACACTC
>NW_015614151.1:0-833 GCF_001515605.1 Sinocyclocheilus anshuiensis
AGCTCTGAGTTCCCTGTAGGCTGGGATAGATGCACAGACAGGGGTTATAATGTAATTTAACCCAACAGCTAACGTGTGTTGCAAGGTAGTGAGGTGAATCATTCGCTGCGCTTCCATAAACGCCAATATGTTGGGTTTACTACTCTTTCTTCTTCTCTCAATCAATCAGAGAGAAGTCAGGAAAGAAAGCTCAGACTTCTCAGCAGATCAGTCATTGCACAAATGAGCTGTGATCCAGATAGAGGGGCCGCTTTCATCTTGTAACAGGCGGTAAGATCTATATTAAGGCTTCTTAGCTGCATACGCTTCACACAGGAGAGGCTCATTACGTACCCGTCACGTCGCAAAGTTTTCCACGCACAGGAGAGCAAAGAGGGTGCGTGGAGACTGAACGGATGCATTTTGTCTTCCCCTCTGCTTTTTTTTCACCCTCTTAAAAATGCCTCAGCCTGCTCCTTCAGAAGTAAAGTTAGCAAATTGGCAGAGGAGACGTCACCCCTCTAGCAACACGGCTCTGACGGAAGAGTCTTAGCCCACGCGAGAGGCTTGAGTGCGCGATGAGAGAGACGTCAGCTTAACTTTGGCTTGTTAACTGCTTTAGGCAGATGTTATGTACTGTAGGGGGACTTTTCACAGAGAATTGAAGGGGAAGATAAACAACATACGGGGGACTTAGGACTGCCTGGTACACCAGACAGAGTTAAACAGAACTGTTTGTGACAGTATACACGTGGAATGGAAGGAATGGAATGGAACAAATCTCTGCTGTGGTTTGCGATACCCAGTCGACACGTGAGATCATGCGATGATCACAGTGACATCACACGATCCTC
>NW_015614152.1:0-833 GCF_001515605.1 Sinocyclocheilus anshuiensis
CTGTTTTTACTGTGTTTTTGATCAAATAAATGCAGCCTTGGTGAGAGATTTTTTTTTCAAAAACATTAAAAAATCTTAATGTAATTTTTTTTTTTATTTAATTAAGGATTAATTAATTAAAAAAATTAATTAATGTCAATTAATGTAATGTAAAAGATCTTAAGTAATGTACATATGCACACTTTATATATTTTTTTTATTTGTTATATATTTTTTTATAAAACTTTCTTATAATAATGATGACAAAATATTATATTTCAGATTTTTTGTAAAGATGTGTATATGTATGTATATATACATATTTCATTGTTCTGTGTATTTCTGAAGCCTGTCATGAACGTCATTTATTTAAAAATCTTTTTAAAGTAGGGTGCTTTGCCGATTAGAAGTCTGACAGGGGACTTGTCAGGGAAGATGAGATTAGACTCTAGAAAACAAGACTCTAGGTTTTCCTGTGACATTTGGGCGCGAAACCGCCTTTCCCAAACCAACCTCTGCTCTCGGTTGCATCAGACGGCTTTTTTAAAAAGTTCACACTTGAGTACCGCTGACGTGTGTCCAGCCCTCGCGCTCTCATTATCAGAAGGGTAAGAATCGAGGTCAGAGAAAATTGATGCCAAACTAGTTCCTTTCATTCTCACCCGGAGACAAAGTGACATTCAGACTACGGCTCGCAATCAGAGGTGCCTCGTTTGCATATACACCGGAGGGACGTTTTTTGTAACCAATCAAATCAGGCCTCTCCTTCCTGTGGGAGCGCTCACATCAGGGTGCAGACGGAAGCCAGCAGGGTGAACCCACCCACCCTCTTCTCAGCAGGAAGTCTTGGAGGA
>NW_015614153.1:0-834 GCF_001515605.1 Sinocyclocheilus anshuiensis
TGCTTTTAAAAAATATGCATATGTAAATATGTCCAACAATATTTATTGGTTAATACTTTAATACATTTTAGAAACACATTTTAGCAACTATATTTTGGCCATTTCTCTGGCAAAACCAAGACATAGTCAATCCTTTAATTTCAGACAGTTTGCAAAAACTGCAACATCCTTTGAGCAAATTTAAGAAAAAAAATATAAATCTTTGTTAACATTAGTTACAAATACAACTGTTCATTGTCAGTTCAGGTTAGCTCAAGTTTATACAATAATATTAAAAGATATAACTTTTTTATTTCAATAATGTATTAGTAAATAATGAAATTATCTATGATTATTGAAGTATTTTTAATTGTTTCATGTAAAATGACTTGTTAATAACTGAAACCTTACTGTAAAGTGTTCTATAAAAAGGTTAATCAAACATTCTTTTCAGTTGTACATGCCATTCTAAATGTGCATTATCTGTAATTTATGTTGAAATGAAACTCATATCTTACATTATATGCTTTTTATTCTGCACGTTGGGTTTTTGTGCACATATGCTGTTATTTGAAGATGGTAAATATTTGGCAGACGAAGAGCACGTGTTTGTTTTACTGATGTAATTACTAACATTATGCGAGATGTGTAGCTCTGCAACAGGCCGAAGGTGAAAGCGAGAACGGCACGAAGACGAGATGTAGTAAAATACTCTACATCCGATCTTTTCATCTCGCCAAAGCACAACTATGCATATGAAGTGAACGAGACAGCTCTCTCTCTCTCTGGTCCCGGGTTTCTGAGCTTTTCTCTCAGAACTTTATTAACAGAGATTTACTCCTGCGAGTCTTTCAC
>NW_015614154.1:0-833 GCF_001515605.1 Sinocyclocheilus anshuiensis
TTTACAGAGCAATCAAATGATCCCTCATCTGTCAGAGAAAGAGCACTTTGGTTTTCGTCTCTTTCATCATAACTGATTAACGCATCGGCGCGAGATGGGAGAGCTTTCACTTTTAAAATTCCTTTAATAATTAGTTCCTCTGAGGTTGCATTAAATTCTCTTTGCTGGTTTTCTCAGCATCATGAAATTGCAGAAGGCTTCTACCCAGACCAGCGAGTGGATTCTTCCTTAAATTAGGGAGAATTATCCTTTGAAGGTCTCTGGTTTCTGGAGTAAATTACACGTATGGTCCGGTATTGCTGGGCGTATTCGAAGATGATCACTCGCACCCAACACCTGCAAGCTTTCTGCATGCTAAACATTAAAGAGAATAATTGTACACGCTTTTGAACACCATCAGTATTAATTTGATGCATAGTAGTTTGAGGTCTATAATGCTTTTAAAGGCGACGGATGCCATTTCTGCACAATGCACGCAGACGGAGCACTAGTGAAATTGCTAGTTAGTGACTCTGTAATGAGATACCAAAAAAAAAGCATGCCAATCCCTTCATGGGCAGCATGACTCCTTGATCTCACCAGTATTAAGTTCAAGTTTGTAGAAGTTTTCTAAATAAGTTCTCAGAGTTCATCAGCATTAGTGAACACACACGCATACACCGTTAAAAAAATAGTTCACGCAAAAATTAAAATTTGCTGAACATTTTCTCACCCTCAGGCCATCTAAGATGTAGATGAGTTTGTTTCATCATGGAAACAGATTTGGAGAAATGTAGCATTACATCACATGCTCATCAAAGGATCCTCTGCAGTGAATGGGTGCCGTCAGAATG
>NW_015614155.1:0-833 GCF_001515605.1 Sinocyclocheilus anshuiensis
AAAAAAAACACCGTTGCAGGCCTGTTTTGGTCTTGCAAAACATTGAGAGCGTCGAAAAGACTGGTCCGGATACTCAGGTGCGGTGCGATGAACCAACAGCTCCGCCTCACGTGCGCCCGCCGTGGCTAGCTAGCTCGGCTACCTCCGATCGCGGCGTCCGCTCCGTCAGACACGTCGCCTGCCTCGTTTCTTTCTCAGCCTCCCGTTTCTCACAGTCACAACCCTCCGCGGTCCTCTTCTCTGAAACTCCCTCTCAGTTTCGTCGACTTTACTGGCTCTTTTTAGCGTCTTTTCCCTTCTATCTAAACGTGCGAGCGTCTCGTGCTCCCCACGGGTCCAGCGAGAGAGTCAGCCAAACCAAAAAAACGAGCGAGGACAAAAAACAGCTTCCAGCCCTTTTTTCCTCCGCGTCGCTTCAATCAATCACGTGTACCCCGTGTTCTACGTGCATGCCCCCACACACTACGGACAATACAGCGTGAATATTCAAATGACCAATAAAAAGCGGTCACATAAACACAGGAAGGATAAAATAATAAAAGGTTAACTGCATAAAACCTCTGATAATATTATTTAACAAAATAATATAAACTTTAACCTTTAGTTTTACTCACTGTCATGTCATAAAATGACAAATTATTGATCTCCCTTTAATCATGTAAAATAAATTAGTATTTACTTATTTGAAAATCAGTTGTCACTTATTTATTGAAAGTAAATAAACGTTTACATTTTCATAGTCATGTAATTGGGTTTTTGAGAATAAGAGGGATCAATCATAACCCACCCAGTTTCCCTTACCCTATAATACCCGAGTTTACCACTGGGCTACA
>NW_015614156.1:0-834 GCF_001515605.1 Sinocyclocheilus anshuiensis
ATCGTATCGTACATTTGTACAATATTGTACAATCACATTGTACAAATTCAATTCATATGAAATCAGGTTTGGAACAACATGTTTTTTTTTTGTGTAAATTACCAGTGTTTGCTGCCTAAATAGTCATGCATAAGTTACGTTTTTGTCAGAGAAACCGTTGAAGCTGTGGAGTGCAACAGTACAGATCTCTTAAAAATGATGTGCTCCCTATTGTTTCAAATGATGTTTTGTTGTATTGTTCCAGTAAAAAATAAATGGCTACATGTGCAGTGACTCAATTGGGAGACAGCCCACGTATTGTTACTCAAAAGCAACTATAAATAGGCCTGTGATGGAGATGACTGGGGACCTTTAGATACTGCAAAACCAACAAGCAAGCAGGATGCAGGCAGTTAATCTGAATGAAGTGAGCACATACTGTACTGGTATTAATGACATGAGAGAAACACAAGATTGGGCTTTCACTCTTTCAGACTGGATTAATTTGAGATTCCCCTGAGCGTGCAAGCTGATAGAGGATTTGCCACACAATAAGGTCGGGCCTATATAATTGTCCTTTTGCACTGAGCAGTGAGCCCTGTCATATGCACAGAAAATACTGCTGGATGTTTTCTCACAGTTGAGGCTTTATTCCTTCAGGAGAAAAATTACAAAAAGTAGAAAAAAAAAAAAAACTGACAGCAAGAAAAAAGAGCAGCAAGGCAAACCTGGATAGCCTCTCCACTGTGTATGAAGTTGGCCGCAGGTGGAGCTGAACAGCGTGGATTTGTGCGCCAGCCAGAACCCCAGTGTGGATTTCAGCAGGGATTGGATGCAGTTGAGCAGCAGAGGGGA
>NW_015614157.1:0-834 GCF_001515605.1 Sinocyclocheilus anshuiensis
AAATGTCATTTGATTATTAATAAAGTAAACTATTTATTGAGCATTGGTGTCTTATCGCTTTGATGTTGCCAGTTGTACAAAAGCATCTGATAAGAACACTTGTTAAATCACTGTAGTGCAGTGTTTCTCAACCAGGGGCCACTGGTGGGCCCTGGCAAACTTTCAGGGGGTCCCCAATAAATCTTTCAATTCAGTTTTATTAAATAGTAAAATGTTTATTCAAATGCTAATAAAAACAAATTTTATTGACATATTATATCAGAGGTAAATAGCAACTTGCTATCCATATTATATAGAATATATAGTATTATATAGTTTAAAGTTTAAATCCGTGACAGTATTCTGAAAGTCTGTGTATGTTGTTTTACCCCACAGGTGCCAAACTGGAAGACCCATGCTGCTATGGTCACACACAGTTTCACGTGGTCCCTGACAGGTTCCGCAGGGACAAAATGAGCAAGAGGGGCCTCTCTGATCAGGTGGAGGTGTCACTGAAGGCCAACGGTATTGCCAGCCTGTTTGCATGGACAGGGGCGCAGGCTATGTATCAAGGTTGGTGTTTCTGTAATCTTTGGAATTGTCCTGAGCTCAGGTTAAGATCACTTTTCAATTGAATTGATCCATATTTTTTTTTTTTTACAATTGTAGGGCATTGACATGAATCAGCTCATGCATGCTTCCTTAATAACTAAATATGTTTTGATCTGCTCAGGCTTTTGGAGTGAGGAGGATGTGAGCAGGTCGTTTGTGTCTCAGGCTGTCATCACAGACGGGCAGTTCTTCTCATTTTTCTGCTATCAGCTCAATACTCTGGCTTTGAGTCCAAGGGCTGAC
>NW_015614158.1:0-834 GCF_001515605.1 Sinocyclocheilus anshuiensis
CTATCGCGCCCCTGAGCTCATCTTTGGTGCGACAGACTACACCTCCAACATTGACATCTGGTCAGCTGGATGTGTGCTGGCCGAACTGCTGCTGGGGCAGCCCATCTTCCCTGGAGACAGTGGTGTGGACCAGCTAGTGGAGATCATAAAGGTAAACCTAACCCTTTTGAGCTGTACTTTAGATTCAGTTCAACACTGTTAGGCAAGATGATTTATAATGATTTTTTAAAACAAAATGAATACTTTTATTCAGCAAGGGTGCATTAAATTAATCGCAAGTGACAGTAACGACATTTGTAATGTTACACAAGATTACTATATCAAATGAATGCTGTCTATTCTAGTAATCAATAAATCCTAAAAATGAATGCATCACAGGTTCCACAAAAATATGAAGCAGCTCAATTGTTTTCAACATTGATAATAAGTGTTTCTTGTGGAGCAAATCAGCATGATTTTCATCTTGAAAATGCAGCTTTGCATTACAGGACTAAATTACATTTTAAAATATATTCAGTTAGATAAACAGATAAATTGTAATAATATTTTACAATATTGCTCTTTTTTTCTGTATTTTTGTTTTAATAAATGCAGCCTTGGTGAGCATTAGAGACTTCTTTCAAAAACAAAACACAAAATCCTTGAATGCTAGTGTATTTTTGTTGTTGTTGTTTTTTTTTTTACTTTAATCCAACATTCTTTACGGATGTTTCTGTCTGTCCACTCAGGTACTTGGAACACCCACAAGAGAACAGATCCGTGAAATGAACCCGAACTACACAGAGTTCAAATTCCCACAGATCAAAGCACATCCATGGACCAAGGTAAAATCCC
>NW_015614159.1:0-834 GCF_001515605.1 Sinocyclocheilus anshuiensis
AATGTAGAAACTTTCATTTTCTGTGAAGCTGCTTTGCAACGATGTGTATCTTGAAAAGCGCTATAGCAATAAATGTGAATTGAATTAAACTATTTTAAACAATTTCACTACTTCAAGCAGTATGCAAAATATTTGTATTTTTTATGTTTATTTTTGATATTTAAGATTTGTACATTTTTGGCAATGGGTGCTTCAAACTTCAATTTTTTCATTGCAATAAAAAAACAGAGCCTACCAAATCTGAAATTCACAGACTATTTGAGTTATGTTCGGCTTTGGCCGTGTTTCGTTGCGTTTTGATTCGGTCTTCCTCGTTTGCCGTTTGACCTGCAGTGGGGGAAAGTCTTCTAAAGCCCTATTCGGACGGGACTGGTTTTACAGGGGGACGTTAGAGAAATATGTTTCACAGACGTACTTTGTGATTTTAATCCCGTGCGAATCTGCCAAGTCTGTGTTTTTCTCACACAACCTCTGTAACAATTCCAGAGTAAATTGCCTACTGTTTTTCGGCAAACTCCGTGATCCTCTGAGAAATCTAATCCCGTCTGAATGCGAAGGTCTGCGATTGTTCCCATCCCATCGCTTTTCCTCATGTGTTTTTTGGCCTACCTGAGCTACCATTTGCTGCACCTTTCACTATGGATGGTATCCGACAAAAAAATTTTATATTAAAATGAATATAGAGAGCCAAATAGCAGAAACTGCTAAGACTGGCCATTTTAACATCAGCGTCAGGTAAGATACTTGTTTATAATAGGGCTTAAGTCTTACAGCAGTGGTTCTCAAACGTCTCCATGAAGTACCCCCAGCACTGCACATTTTGTATGTCTCCCT
>NW_015614160.1:0-834 GCF_001515605.1 Sinocyclocheilus anshuiensis
TTTCTAGTTTATATTGCAAAATACTCACAGAAATAAAATGGAACACTCATCAAGCAAATTGGTACAGTGTTCACCTATGATAGAATAAAATGCACATTTAGCTTAAATTTAGCTAACTTTAACTACTGAAACAAAGGCTGCAATAATCATCCCGTCAAATCAGAATAAAAATTTAGTGAGTGAACGATGTTAGAAATTGAAACTTGAGATTTGCATTTACCGCTACCAAGTTCATAGTTAGGACTGCGGAATATGAATTACCGGTTTCGAGATACATCGCGGTTTGAAAGAAAAATCACGGTTTCAAAACCACTAAAATTTTCCATTATACTGTTCCTGCGCTATGCAGCAGAGCATTTTTATTTTTTTTTTTCAGAGATTGAAAGTCCCCTGGAACTTACAAGATTATTTTAGCCGATCTCTGCTCTTAGTGACCCTAACCCTAACCCTAACCCTAACCCTTGCACAAACTGCATTGCAATCATTTTCAAAAATATAATTTGTGTGGAAATATTACAAAGTCTGCAAACAGCCGTTAATAGAGGTCAGAGATGCTGAAGACGGACGCAAAGAGGAGAAAAATATTGTAGCAGGCAGAGCACGGTTCAAGATGCAATAAATATTGGGGAAAAAATCCTACATTTAGACTTTTTGGTTTATATGACTGTATCTCTGAGGGGAACTGAAGTTTAGATGGTATTTTCTTTTCGCCTTGCCTCTGGATAATCCATATTAAAGCAGTGTTTATAAGCGCAGCGCTGCTTTGTTTAAAGTGGTAACCAATAAAATGCTGTATCGCTGCTGTTCCATAAGCGCCACCTGCTGGCAGAGAGT
>NW_015614161.1:0-834 GCF_001515605.1 Sinocyclocheilus anshuiensis
TGTTTTATGCGGCAGTCGTCCGTGAGGGGCTGCCGCTTTTACTTTTGTTTCGTATTTGTTTATTAAAGTTTTATGTTTAAATGTTCGCCGGTTCCCACCTCCTTCTTCCCAATCTACAAACTTTGTTACATTGGTGCCGAAACCCGGGAGGGAGGAGTGACACGCTGTCAGAGAGCCCTAGCTGCTGAGGGGGATCACGGTGCTGAGGAGATCGGGCAGCATGAAGGAGCAGAGACCGCCGGTGGCTGCCCGAGGCGGTGGTGCTGGAGCTATGGAAGAAGGAGGTGGGAACCGGCCTAGCTTCACTCCGACGGCTCTCGGCCCAAGCCCCAGCCCCATACGTCACAATATAATTTTGTAATTTTGTAAAAAGACTAAAATTATACTATATTATAATATACTATATTATAACAAAAAAAAAATTATATTTAGGCCCAAATGTAAGATTTATGATTATGATTGCATATAAAATTTCCCTCCATTTGTATATTTTATTATATTTTACAGTATACAGTATATAGAGAATATATATTCATATATTCAGTTTCTTCATTATCATGGTATGATAATGGTAATATTTCCAAATATGTTTTGGATGAACATTTGATTATACCTGACAGGAAGAGTGTTGTCAATCATGCCCTGCGACACATGATATGCATCATAACAAGGCAGACCGCTTTAGCTTGTGTCCAGCAATGCTTCCCACATTCATATACAACCTGCGGCTGGGAGCGAGAGAGAAACCAAAGAAGCTTCACCTTGCTGAAATATCCATGATCATGCCAAAGAATGAATTATGCTCAAGAGCTGTTGTTCACTGCACTCTCTGTG
>NW_015614162.1:0-833 GCF_001515605.1 Sinocyclocheilus anshuiensis
TAATGTTCTTTTTAGCAACATCATATGACCCCTTTAAAGCAAATTGTACCGGATTGCTGATGGATTTTTTTTTTTCATCATAATTTAAATCTGAACCAATTCTAAATATCTCTAATGGACCCTCTTCACATTTTTGGGGTTCTCATAAGTTGGGTAAACTTCTATAGTGGGTCATTTTTCCCAATAGCATGATAGAATTTCTATGACTGTGGTAACCTTTGAATTTCTGGAAGAAGATGAAGAAATCTTGAGAGAAGGAACAGCTGAGTGCTTAGTCTGTCAGCCACAGGACAAACATGAGGTTTATCTGAAGTGCTCTCATATATTACTCCACCCAAACTGTCTGTGTCTGAGTGAGCACTTAAATCACGCTCTCCCTGTGTCCTTCTCAGGGCCGCTGAGAGCACTGACCGGCACAAATGAAATGGAGTTATGGGAGAATTTAGAGAGAAAACACAGCTGAGTATGCGTAACTAAAACAGCCTTTTCACAGTCCAGCTAAATGAAAGAGCTTTACAATTTGACATTCAGTGAATTTCGTCACACATTTCCAACAGAGTGTGATAATGCTACAGATTTTATAATAGAAATACAGACATATTATATATCATTGCAAATCAAGCTGTAATTTTTGTCAAATTATGTAAAAAGAGAGAAATTGTTATTTAACTGTATGCATCAGAATTCATGAAATACTTTCTTTCTTATTTTGCCGAACACATTTTACACACAAGATATTTTAAAAGATTGTTGATATTTTTGAAACGATGAGAAAATGACATTTGTTTCTTCAGAAAAATGATGGAATTACTATTGGAGAAAGGCCATAAATA
>NW_015614163.1:0-834 GCF_001515605.1 Sinocyclocheilus anshuiensis
ACGCTGCAAGCTGGAGGAGATGGGCTTCAGAGACACCGACCCCGAGTGCAAGCCCGTCAGGTGAGCGTGGGAACGGTGTAGCAAAAGGATAAATTATCATTTTAAGAGATCATACATTGGGGTGGATGGAAAAACAGGAATATGATTATTAAACTTCAAAATGCTTTGATTGAATTAAACAAGTGTGAGCACGTTTAAAGTAAGAACGCAGTGCTTTTGCATGTTCTGCGCAGCGCTATTAAACTAAAAAAAAAAACATTTTCGTTACTTGAAATAAAATATATGTTAACTGAAATAGAATTTAAAAAATTAAAAATGTATTTTATAATACATTTCTCATTTTCATTTGGTTTAACTTGATGTACTAGAGTAACTAAAATAATAAAATAAATGATATAAGTAAAATTATATAAAATTATATAATGAAATAAAAACTAAATAGACATAAAAAAATGACAAATTTTAACATATAAAATTAAAACTAATTCAAAATATTAATAAAAACTTTACTAATATCTCAATGACTATAATAACACTGACTCTACAGGTTCATGCTTTCAGAGCAGTTTGCAGTCAATGAATATCATGTCAAGCGATTATGATCTACTATTGATAAATGACAATGTTTGCGTTATTGTGTTTATATTATAATATGTTGTAGATGGTTATGAGACGCATGTTTTATCGCCCTCATTTTTTTAATGAGCTGCAGGAAGAAGTAAAGCATAGATATTTCAAAATAAGAGTCCCGGTGTATTTCAGGCTTTGTTTATAATTAAAAGTCCAGCGTTATCTATCTATCTATCTGACTATTTCTATCTATCTATCTATCTA
>NW_015614164.1:0-834 GCF_001515605.1 Sinocyclocheilus anshuiensis
AAACATTACAAGTCTTACTGATCCCAAACTTTTGACCGGTAGTGTCTTATTATAGCGATAGTGATATATTTCTTAAATATATATTATACACATATGTGTTTATTTATATATACATAGAAATATACACAGTGCACACACATATATTATGTAAACACAAACTTTTATTTTGGATATTTAGGAATCTAAAAATAATAGCATGAAAACCTGAATACAAATATGTACAACCAATCCATAATAATCATATTTAATTTAAAAAACAAAAAAACAAAATGACTCTTACCAGGAAAGATGTCAGAGAAAAACTGATCCTCCTTATCATGTAAAGTATACAACTGAGAACGTGTTTAAAGGGAGATATTTTAAAAGTGTGCTACCCTAGAAAAACACCAGATGGAGATGTTACACAAGGCAATGCTGTTGTCCTTCAGCTCTCTGGTACTTTCATCCAAAACTGAGTAAATAAACCGTTGGTGTTGGTAGGTAACACTTTTCCTTATTTGTGGTCATTAGTGCAATCCCCCCTGAGAGGCAAGATAAGACAGATAACAGGTCTTTCACCTGATTTTCCAAACTAGAAGATACATAAATGGCATCATCATACTTTTTTTTCAGCACACAGAAATCAATTCTATAGCGCTTTCTGCAAAATACTGCTTTTATTTTCAGTTTCAAATAACGTCTAAAGATAACATGTTGCCAAGATGAATTTGGAGTTGATTTCAGTGCTTTTATACCAAATCACTTCACCTGAATAGTTTCATGGAGCTCATTTTCAATATTTTCTCATAAATTAAAGGGATAGTTCACCCAAAAATGAAAAGTCTGTCATCATTT
>NW_015614165.1:0-834 GCF_001515605.1 Sinocyclocheilus anshuiensis
ACTGAGGGTATTTTTGTGTTGGTGCCTTGGCTGTTTTTTCAGTGAATATTGATTTTTTTTTTTTTAAGAAATAGTTATTTTAATATGAAACTAAATTCAGATGTAAGTGATGGCAAGTCACTGTCTTAAGCGAGGCATTGAGTCATTTATTAACAGATTTGTTCAAATGACTGATTCATTCATTCAGGAGCAAAATCAAGTGACTGCATTTATGAATTGGTCATTGAAGCATCGACTCACTCGATTCATTCAAAAACACAGATTCATTCAGAGACATGCAACGGTTCTTCTGTGGCTTTGTTTGAAACTATTTTCATTGATGACAGACAATATTGACAATATTGTGTAAAAAATGTATATCACCTAATATTAACTTGTTTATTCAGCTGTTGGATAAAATCAGTCACATTTGCAATCTATGAAAACAGCACTCTTGCGTGTGAAATTGCTCAACTATATCACAAGATATAAATAAAAACAAAATCTCATACAGGGCATTTTTTCCCTCCATATCTTGAATTTTGGGGGTGTTCTAATAGGCTACATAACAAAATGAAAGCATGCACTATCAAGACATACTCAATAATGTCAGCTCGCACACCATTAAAACAATTATTATATTATAGTAGATGAAACATACTGCACACTCCTAAAGGGGAGTGTAAACAAGGGAACAGAAATTAGGCCATGAGTCAATATCATGTTCTCTTTCACCTCTATTCATCCTTCTGTGCTGATTAACACTCTCTCTTTCCTCTTCCTTTTCTTTCCATCTAGTCTCCAGATAAGCACAGAGCTCTAGAAGAAACCAAAAGCTACACCACTCAGTCTTTG
>NW_015614166.1:0-834 GCF_001515605.1 Sinocyclocheilus anshuiensis
GCATATTCGCTGGCCATATCGGCACTCTGGGTCAGTCTGGTACTGCGATGTGAAAAGGTGAAATGTGTATTTGCATTAATACAATTAAAACTTTTAGTATTTCAAACACAGACTGTGATTTCTAAACATTACTTACTTGACTTCCTGACCAAGTTGAGATTCTCTGATCATTTTCAGTGTGTCCTCTGTGGTGCGTGTGGCCTGGGAAACATAGCTCCAGAAAGCATCAGTCAGCTGCTCCAGCTGTGGCTTGGGCTCATCCGCATAAAACAGGTTGGCTTGGCAGCCTGGTAAAAATACAAATAATTAAGTTTAAGACTGCCAGTCAGTTTCCAAATCTGCTCAAACAGCTACATTTTGTCATATTTGTAGTTTCTCAGTATATTTAAATTACTAAAATTCAGTGCAGGTCTTGGCATAGATCTAATATTATTTTAATTGATAAATAGTTTTTTTTTTTAGCTTCTTGGCTACATATGATTTACCTGTGAATGCCACAAAGGCAAGTACCAGATACAATTTCATTTTCACAGTTGTTTGCTAAAAAAAAGAGAGAGAAAAAATTATTATTTACATTTACATATCCTAAAGCATTGCATATTTATTTAGACAATACTTTCACTGAGCAATTTGTTGTAGTATTTTAGTAATTTATTATTGTCCGTCAAGCTTAAATTACCTTCAAGTTCCACAGTTATTTCTTAGTCCAGTATGCATTAGTGAGGGCAGGCTCTGGCTATATATATGTGTGTGTGTGTGTGTAGTTGAATAATCCAAAGAAAAAAAAATCAAAGTCCATCATCCAGTGCCATGCTGTCAGTGCCGCTCCCCCCA
>NW_015614167.1:0-834 GCF_001515605.1 Sinocyclocheilus anshuiensis
ATAATTGCATATTAAATCGCAATCGCAATATTGGTTAAAAAAAATGAATAAATAAATAAAATATCGCAATTAGATTATTTTCCAAAATTGTTCAGCCCTAGTAACTATTAGACCCCGTTTACACCAAGCGTATTGAGAAGCATTTTGGTCAACCCGAGCACAAGTAGACAAGTGAGACACATTCCCATTTACAATTTATTTAGGTCTCTTCTGTCCACTTTGTCACTTCTGTCTTGATTTCTTTGAGGGTAGGATCGTGCGCATTTTACATTAACTCTCAAATTAGCTGCAATTCGTCGTAAATTAATTGTTCGTTTTCAGTTCATTTGAGTTTTCCCTCTTTTCTTTGCTATCCTTCGCTTTTAAATAGCTTAAAAGCACAGTGCGCATTTTACATTCACTTTCGAATTAGCGGCAATTCGGAGTCAATTGCTTGAATACAATTCAAGCAACAAAATACAATGTCAAACTCACTTACCCTAAATATAAATCAGAACTTTTATTATTACAAATAACAATACACCATGCTATAGGCCAGGGGTGATCTACCTTCCTGCAGAGCTCAGTTCCAACCCTTTAAAATTAATAAACCCTTGTTTATTATTTTTTCCAAACAAGAAAAAACATACTGTGATTTATCGTGTCTAAGTTAGGGCTGGACAACAATTCAATATCAATATATATCGCAATATATATATATTTTTCAATAACGGTGATATGATTTTTAAACATTTCCAATATTTCAATATACATTACCGGTGTTTCTCAGTCATACATTGATTTATTTGAGGCGGTTGACTTCCTTGAATAAACATGAGCACTGCACGTTTCAAA
>NW_015614168.1:0-834 GCF_001515605.1 Sinocyclocheilus anshuiensis
AGTTCTTGGCAGGTGAAGAGGATGAGGGTGCTATTTTTGACAAGTGGGGTTGTTCGTGTTCTCCCAGCCCCACCACGGCCCATCCAGACAAAACAAAAGCCTCGGATCACTCCAGGAGAGAGAACATTTTAATTGACCACCACACTGAAGACTGGGAGCCGGGGTTTCCACCTGTTGAGAGGTGGTCGTCCTCAGACAGCTGGGCTAGTGCACTTTCAGACTGGTTCCAGGCAGTTAACACCTATTCAGAAGACTCTTTTACCAGCGCTAACACTTCGAGCACTGGTCCTAAGCACGGTATGGCAATCCAAGACAACATTTTGGAGCAAAGGACAAGTCCTTATAATGCAAACATCACTGGACAGACATGCCTGAACCTCTTAGAACCAGAAGAACCAGGTCAAGCCTTGAGTAGAGGACTAGTCGAGTCTGATAACACTAATGGAACTCTTTTTAACCAAGCTGATAAAGATGGACTTCCTTCTCATTCAGACTCAGACAGACACAACAATACAACGATGGAGAGCAACATGAGTTTGTTGGAGAGGTCTGAATCCAATAAACCAGATGCAGCCATGCATATGCTTAATGCATCAAAATCTCCTACAAACGAGGCCAGTGCCAAACTTTATGGAACTCGACAAATCCCTGGAGAGCTTTGGAGTACAAAGGTGAGATGACTAGCACATTTTAAATACAATTAGCACAGGCAGACATACTGTAGATGCAGAGTAGAGTTTTCTTTAGATTTTCTGCAGTTTGCATCGAGAGATTTGCATTTCAGGGTTTCAGTTTAAACGAAAGGTTAGTTTTGGTTAACTGTACTGAAGTAAC
>NW_015614169.1:0-834 GCF_001515605.1 Sinocyclocheilus anshuiensis
ATAATAATAATAATAATTGTTATTATTATTATTATTATTATTATTTATTTTTTTTTGCAGATTTTTGTTTTGCATTTTTGAAAAGGGTTTTAACCAACTCAAAGTCATTTTAGTGTATGTATGAAACTGAAATTAAACTTTTTATTTAGCCAAAAAGCAAAAATGCTTTTTTATTTAATAGTCAATTACCTTATCACTTTTATTTAATAATCAACAGTAAAAAAAAAATAAAAAATGCATTGCACAAATTTAAATTGCACACATCCTCAAATATCTGTGCATCAGTAATGCATACATTTTTAAGTGTGACTTAAGTGTCCAGGTCCATGGCTGTTCGTGTTGTTGAGCAGTGCTCTGGTGTTTTGCTCTCCGTTACTGAACTGTATGTAAATGTCAGGCCAGCTTTCAAATACTACAAGAGATCTTAGCAGTTCAGGCTGCTCCCCATATTGCTGAACGAATCAACTATAGCCTTAAAGTTGTTGTCTGGTGGACTAAAGCCTGTTTTACATGAAGACCTGCATTATTTTTTGAGCTGAAGAGAGATTTCACCATTCCTTTTCTTTCCCAGAGTACTCTTCTGTTTGAATGGTTCTTCACCCTTTTATCTTTTAGCAGTTTCTCTTTTTTGCCACACGCAGAAGGCCTGTTTGAAATGGGCTAGAATCTCTGTACCAGTTTTATTAACGATGGATTCAGGCCTGCATGTTAGTAGACTAAAGACTTTGATGAGTGTAGCCGTGAGGAACAGATTGAAAGTTTAATGATATGGTCATTTCTGGCTGCCCTTTGAAGCTGTATTACATAAAAATAGGCTTGCATTTGAAGAATTCA
>NW_015614170.1:0-834 GCF_001515605.1 Sinocyclocheilus anshuiensis
CCCTTAGCCACTATATGTCAGCTTTTTATTGATTATAAAAAATGTTATAGTTCCAGTGTATATGTTTACATTCCAACTGATGTAATTAAATTGAATTCACCTTATATTATAAATGAGCAATATATTTGCCATAATAGATGTCCATATTTGGAAATAAATACCCGTAGCGGTCCACGACTATGTAAAACAGCTGTCCGACTGATAATTCAGCTATTTACGCCATCAAAATTCTGATTTAAAACAAGATTAGGATAAAAGCGTCTGCTAAACAGATAAATATAAATGTAAATGCACTCAATAAGTCTTATCTCTTCACTCTCATTGTGTTGTGGCTGACCATACGATAAACCACGAGCGTCCAGCGATGCATGTTACACACATTCCACTATCATCCGCAGCACGCTGAGGCTTTTACACACAGAGCGCCGATCATCCTTCATCAGCAGCCTGTAGCTCAGGCTCCGGTGAGATGTGAAATACAGGCAGAGCACAAGGTTTCATTCATCATGCATCAACTTGATGGATGACGCTGTGTTAATAAGCAAAGCTCAATGCATGTAAAAGGCTGTGATTTAGCCCTTTATGTCCTCTCAAACCTGCCTATAGCTCCCTGCCCTTCCCCCACCAGCCTTATGCTACCTGCTGAGCATCACGGCATCTGCTGGGAGATGTTCAACCATGAACCATGCATTTATTTATTTATTTCTCTCTGGAAAGCATTCTGCAGCATTCAAATGTATTGTATAAAGAGTGTCAAGCTGTAAAACTGACCTCCCAGGTAATCGAGTTCTTGCTCAGATTAATATTAACAGTCATTTATTTGGTAAAAGACAT
>NW_015614171.1:0-834 GCF_001515605.1 Sinocyclocheilus anshuiensis
TAAACGCTCAACACAAAAACCAGACAAAACTACGCAGGCTTTTCTTCATCGCAACTGAAACTGCACATAATAATTATAATTTTTTCACGACATGCTCCTATAAGCCCTTTAACGCTGAAGAACTTTCCATTTAGAAAAGAGAAAGGAAGGAAAACAACATTTGCACTGAGATTTTCTTTTACTTTTTTTTTTCTCTCTAGTTAATGGTAAAATGTACAAGGGACACATTGAAGCTGATCACCCATCAAAAAAAAAAGTATCTACAAAAACTGACCTGCTAAATCTAAACATCGTACTCCTCATATAACTCCGCCCCTAACCGCTAGTGCCCGCCTCCCTCCGACATAAGTAGGTCTATTTGAATTCTGATTGGTTCTCTGATTCAAACTACATAATCCAGTGATCCGTAATGTTCCATTTGTGGGGGTCGTCCAGAATCAGTTCCACAGAAACGTAATTTTACCCATCAGCTATTTTTGTCGTTTTGGTTGATTTTATTTGCAAAAAAGGAAATAGAGTCCATAGAAAATCCATTACTTGGGAGGGCACATGAAGGACTGTAGCAGGTCAGAACCGGGAATACGGCTGCTCTCTGTACACTCCTTTGCTTGTCCTTGCTGGTGGCGCCTTGTTGCGGTTGTTTGTCCATTCCTTCGGGCCTGAAGAGGGAGACAAAGAGCAAAGGTCAGAAAGCTAAGTAGTCATTCAGGCCTTGTTAGAATGCTTTAATTAGTGCAGTCTGTAGTGAAACACGCTCATTAATAGGGGGAAGTCGTGGCCTAATGGTTAAGAGAGTCGGACTTGTAACCCAAAGGTTGCGGGTTCGAGTCTCGT
>NW_015614172.1:0-834 GCF_001515605.1 Sinocyclocheilus anshuiensis
TAATCAAAACAACCCCTTTTATAATTATTATCATTTTATTTTTTTATTTTTGTGGTCATTAATAAAATTGTTAAATTGTGTTTGTAATAGAGTACTCATGTGCCAAACCCTCGTGGATAACACCCTTCCACTACCCAACATAAAAATCTCTTAAAATGTAAGAGTAGGCTGCATATGCTGTTATTGCAGACTAGACTTACAATTACCAGTATCTGCACAATAGGAAAAAAAGAGCAAAAATACAATTTGTTGGCACGAAACATTTGTATTTTTAGTCAAACACTCATGCACACACAGACAGACAGACACAATGCCAACCACCATAACAACAACAACAAAACATTCAAACACTCATGCACACACACAAACAAACACAATGCCAACAATAATAATAACATTCACTAATTTTATTTCCATAATTTGAAACAAGGTATTCAACAAGAAAAAAAGAAGGGTTGGATTTGATTTAATTCATCAACAAATGATTGGATAATGAAGATAACAATGATTAACCCAAGGAACAATATTAATACAGCAATGAACAGTAAAGAATTAATCCAAGGAACAAAAGTGAACAGTAAAGAATTAACTCTAGGAAAAACAATAGACATTAAAGAATTAAACCAAAGAACAATAATGAACAGTAAAGAATGTCACGCAAATACTTAACCCAATGCTACAAGCAAAAAACTACATTACATCTGCATTTAAACCTTGAAGCTTGCTTTCATTGCTTCAGCACAATGGCAAAACCTTCCAGAGAATGGATGTTTTCTGGGGATCATGCTAAGGGATTTGAGGTATCTACATTTTTTGGATGGAGGTGTGTAAGAC
>NW_015614173.1:0-829 GCF_001515605.1 Sinocyclocheilus anshuiensis
GTCTGGGGACCAATGAGAGGGAGTTACCGGGCAGAGCTCCACCCATGGCCCTTAGGATTCCACGCTAAGCTATTCCATCTCTCTCTAGTCAATGGCTAGCCAGCACTAGTTGCCAGGTGCTAGTTCCCCTCTCCAGCAAACCAGTTAGGCATGTAGACAACCCTATTGTATGCCAACCTCTCTCTTCAATAAACGTCCATCTTACACCCCCCCCCCTTAACCTCGCTTGTTAAGCCAAATGCCTGCACTTCCCCTTAAGTGGGGTCTTCACCTTCTTGTACAGCACCAGAGTTGCTATTGCTGCTCAACGTTGGGGTATGAGGGAAAAGGATTGTGCCAGATCAGTGTAAATTGGCATCCTCTATTGGTTTCCAGGGATGGGGAAATCTTCTGTGGCTTCTCCACCCCAGTGGCTCATCTGCATTAGCGTCGTGCTAATCTTATTAGCTTCTTGTTATTGAATCCTGCAGGATTTTTGCCTGCTGCTACGTGATGCTGCATATTATACAGTCCTCCCTCCGCTGAGCCGCAGGATATAGAGGGGGAGAGAAGAGACGAGGAGACAGGAAGCAGAAAGGATAGAAAATTTGACCGGCCTTCCACTTAAGTACACGGTCAACGTGATATATCCTTACCTGTCATGTGCTTGAGCAAATCGCTCACTGTGTGAACGTTTGCGTGTTTCCTGGCTCAGTGTTGAATATCTTTTTTTTTTTTTCCTCGCTTCAATTGAAGGCTTTTCTAAATAATTTCTTTCTGAGGGGAAATGCATCAGTCTCTTTCCCTCTTTCTGTCTCTCTCTCTCTCTCTCTCTCTCTCTCTCTCTCTC
>NW_015614174.1:0-834 GCF_001515605.1 Sinocyclocheilus anshuiensis
GCAATCCTCAAGCGCGGAGGTGTATTGTTTATCTAATTCATGCCTTTGTTCAAGTTTTTTTGATCTGCACTTCCATCGCACTGCCCTGCCTTGCCCACGTTGGTTTGTCATACACAGATGCTTTGATCTGTGCTCACAGTTTTTTCAATTAATTGGATCGCGTCTTTTCTAATTCTTTGATATTTGCTATCACACGTTCATTTTCTGCCAGGTTTTTTTTATCATTTCGCCACAGCAGACAGAATTTTAGGATACTGCGATTTCGTTTCTAATTTACGGCCCTCCGTAGAGTACCACGAAATAATTTGGTCATTATTCCATTTTAGGTTTAATCCCTGGTTGCGCAAGCGAACAAGGAGATCCTTAATTTGCAAAGCAAGAGCCTCCATTACCTCCTCATCTACACTCAAGCTATCATTTCCCTGATAAGCCATGTTGTTTTATCTAATAATCTTAAACCCCACCGGATTTATACAGTCTCCGGTCTATCACTGGGTATGTCGACACGTTCTACAAATGTGTCTGTATGGGGTGTGTCTCAGCTTTCCCTCAACACTTTCTAAAAGATAAACAAAACGGACTTACCAGAGCAGCTGAAGACAGAGAAGGAGAATCTCAAACCTCATGCTCTTGTTTGGATCTGAATTGTCGCGCCGAAAGACGTCACTCGCCTGAGACTGAGAGATCACTGAGGGAACGTCACCAACTGTAAGAATCCACCCGCTGGCCCAAAAGCGAAGTCCAGCGGCCTGGGGGAAGTTGTTCTGCGTGTATGTCTTTTCTTGCGCTTCTGGAAAAAAATCACTTGATTTATTAAAACTTTGGTTTCTAATT
>NW_015614175.1:0-834 GCF_001515605.1 Sinocyclocheilus anshuiensis
CCATATTTTCTTGTCACAAAATGTGCACAGATTTGCCTAGATACCAAAGTCTGCAACCAAAATTAAGAGATTTCAATATGAGCTATGAAGTTTCTCATCAAATATCTCAGACCAACTTATATGGACAGTCTGCATTAATTTTATAATTTTGTTCTGTTATATCAACAATTGTTTGAATATAATATTAATTTAGTGAATTTAATTTTGTACATTAATATGAATATTAAATGGAATAGTTAATGAAAGTGTTAATTCTGAATTCTGAGAAAACAAGGCAGAATTGCAAGGTGTTAACTTATATTAACTCTATTAACTCTTCTAATAAAAAGTCAGAATTGGGAGCATTACTTCAGAATTTGAAAAAAAAAAGTAAGATTTGTGTTCATTTCAAATTCTGAGAAAACAAGTCAGAATTGCAAGGCGTCAAGTCAGCATTGTAAGGTATTAACTCAGAATTCTAAAAAAAGAATCAGATTCGCGAGCTGTTAATTCCGAATTCTGAGAAAACGAGTCAGAATTGCGAGGTGTTAAGTCCGACAAAGTACTGTGTGTTATAAACTCACAAAGTCTCAATTCCAAGATGTTAACTCACAACTGCATATAATAGATATAAACTTAGAATAAAGTCAGAATTGTGAGAACAACCCTGATGCAGGAATAGTTGGGCAAAATCCAATACGTTACAATTATCCCTGCTCTCCCCTGCTATTACAAAGGTGTTGTTTTATAAATTAGCTTTGCAGTCTGTGATTTTATGGATGATTTGTGTTGTCCTCATAATCTAATCAGTCTCTCATCTGAACGGCAGCCAGTTTATGCCTTGGTGGTCAAGAC
>NW_015614176.1:0-834 GCF_001515605.1 Sinocyclocheilus anshuiensis
TATAACTTGCATATATTCTACTAAAATGGTTTTATCATGGTAAACTCACAAAAACGTACCAAAATGAACAAAGTACACTGAATCCCCATGAAACAACAAAAGCTCTCACTCAGTTTGTGTGATTTTCTCTTTTTATTTGATAAATTCATTCAACATTAATACACAAATCTACATGATGGGACATCAAACACATAGTACGGTTAAAAACTACAAGAGCCCACAAAAAAGTGTGTAAACCCGATTGCTTGCGTAACACACACCTGCAGTAAAAGCACAAGAGCGCGGCTAAAAGCTCAGACATCAGGAAGCGAGTCGAGCTGATAAAAGCTCGTGTAAATCCGTCAGTGCGTGGCTGATCATTAATGGTGTGCTAGACTTGGGCCACACAGTAAAAGCGCTCAGAGTCTCTGCGGGAGCCAGTTCTCCTGCCCCTGGTGCGTCTGCAGGAGCCGGTACAGATGCTTCAGGTGCGTCACGATGTTGTCCTTGATGTCGGGGATGGAGATCTGCAGCCGGACGCTGCCGCTGTCGAAGGAGCGCGTGCAGTCGCCAGAAAACATCTCGCTGATCATCCGCGCCACCACCGGCACCACCTGCACGCACACACACACACACACTGAGCACGCTAGCCCCGCCCACAGCTGCTCTGATTGGTCCGTCTGGGCTAAAATCTGCATAAGTTATGCAGGACATATTTCATTAGGTAAAAACAACCATTGTTAGTTTAGTTTATATAAGCGTCATATTTGTGCAGTTAAGTTAATGTTCAAGATAAATGATATTTTATTTGATTAGCAAGTACAAAGTTATAGTTTATTCAAATTTGCATATTCA
>NW_015614177.1:0-834 GCF_001515605.1 Sinocyclocheilus anshuiensis
TATATTTGTTATAAATATAAAGTATCCTGTTATTTTTATGTGAGAAATCGCTTCAAATGATTCAGCGTGTGACTGAACTGTCCAAATGAAGCAAACAGAACTGCAAAAAAATTCAGACCTTTTTCTCAACCCGTTTGACTGATTAGTTCAAAAGAGACATTTGCGAATCACAAGTTAGTGAACACAACATGATCACCGAAATACTGTCCAGAATAATGATTTTCAGGTTAGTATATGGTAATGTCCACTGAAAGACAAGTATTCATCAGTAATATCATTCACTGAATCGATTTGTTCCAAACACCTATTCGTTCAGGAAAGTGAATGGCTGCATCTGAAATCACATAATTCCCTAGGTGAAAAACAGTATGTGAGTAGTATGTCTAAATTCAGTCAATAATAGGCAAGTCCCCACGTGACCTACCATTTCCGGCAAGATTCTGAAGTGCACATCCAACTATCCCATGAGGTTATGGTACAGGATTTGCAAGCAGTGAAGGTCACATGACAATGATAACATGACGAATGTAGTACGTCCAGATTACATACTACACAAATTCAGATTACAGAAAGTACATTTTAATGGTCATTTAAGTACTTATTCAAAAGAAGTATGAATGAGCTGAATGAGTCATTAATGAGTCACTAAAAGAAATTGTTCAAAAATGCATTATACTGCACTATGCCTGACATTAATGCATTATCGTCATGTGTTGCCCATCAGTGTTCAGAAGAGCACACCTGGCTGACTGTTTTAATTAGACCTATGCTTGAATCCTAGTGCTTCCATTGCACAGTCAATATCAGTCATCAGTTACCACCCAATCGGTCACC
>NW_015614178.1:0-834 GCF_001515605.1 Sinocyclocheilus anshuiensis
TTTAGATAACAGTATTGCCTATGAATTAATTTATTTGGAATATATGATCATTGTTTTCTGATGGTGAAATAATATATTCTGCCAAAGTGTTTCTGTGCTGTTGGTATTATTCATTTTTGCTGTTGGTATTCTTTTACTTTTTGAATTGATTTCGATCTTTATTTTTACATTTTAAGGCTTTAATATAGAATATTTTGAGTAGTTTAATTAAATTACATTGTTATTGCACTATATTTTGCAAACACAAAACTTGTTTTTCTTTTTTTGTGTTTTGTGATTTTTACCAACAATCTGATTTCATTCTGTCTGATCTCTGACTGCATAAACTTTATTGTGGCATAGTGGTCTCATTGTATTTCAAATGTTTCTCTTTATATGTCTCTCTATAAATTGATATAAAAGTGAATAAAAACTCTGCTGCCATTTGGTGTTTCATTAAACTAAAGATTTTTGGTACATAACAACATTCATGTTTTAAAGGGGATCTATTATGCAAAACTCACTTTTATATTGTTTTTGAACTAATTATGTGTCCACAGTGAATGTACACATCCACCCAATTGTGGTAAAAATCCATCCACTGCATTTGTTATTTCCACCCATAAATCGGAAGTATTAGGCTACTCCAATGTGACGTCACATCGGTACATGCCCCGCCCACGACTGGTAACGATCTTTGACTTATTTGCTTAGCTCCTCCCCTAAAAGAGCTGTACACTGTCCGCCATGTTTATCTCCTCGCTGGAGCATTTAAAATCAGCATTCAAGTAAGAAATGTATTCTTATAAACCTACTACTAAACTTATTCATTCAATAGCAGTGAGTGATTTTCAG
>NW_015614179.1:0-834 GCF_001515605.1 Sinocyclocheilus anshuiensis
TTTAAGTGGTCTTTTGCGGTGGAGTGTGTGTGGATGTGTCTATTCGGTGACCTATAGGCCTAATGTCATCAGATATAATGTACACTGCATGGTATTCGCTTAGTCCCTTTCTATAGTCTTTGGTTAAACCACACTTAAATTATATAATTGCATTACTATACATATAATTGGAACATATTATAACGAATGATATCATTTCTCAAAACAAGTGGCATTTTTGTAGCAATACACTTCACAAAAAGGTTTAGATTTAAAATAATAAAGCATTGTTTAAATTTGAAACAAACAAACTGTATTTTGACTTTCTTGTCAGTTTAGTGTCATTAGATACTATAGTTTTTTTTATATTTTTAATTTGCCGTGCCTTATTATACTCTGGATCTCTGTATGTTCTTTGTGTGCTCTGATGGATTCGTTTTGGTTTCCCAAAATACTCGGCATTTGTTTTGAGGCTCTTTTAGGACAGTTTATGCATTGTGAGACTCTAACGTATCACTCTGATTATTTTCAGCGGATGTGTGTGATGTCATTAGTGGCATGACTGTGAACATTGTCTTACGTTTTAGTGTGTTAAATAATGGCTTTTCTAACTTTTCATTGTCAAGGACTACCAAATATAATGATTCCCTTAATATATAAGAAGCTACATATTTTTGTGTATAATGGTCCATTTATGCTGTTTGTGAAGATAAGAAGAATATATTACACTTAACATATTTAATATCTGATATTAGTGCTAACAGGCCTAAAGTTTTTATTTTATTTTTATTTTACCTATCACCTTTGTTGCTAGTAGGCATGTGTTTGATGTCACATAGCTTTAATTTTATTTTT
>NW_015614180.1:0-834 GCF_001515605.1 Sinocyclocheilus anshuiensis
TGCAGTCGTCTTCTCAGGTCTTGTATCTCAGCCTCCTGTTGTTGGTTGATCTCTCTCAGAGAGGCATTCTCTATATCAAACTACAAGAGTGAAACATTTACACACCATTTATTTCCTTCCACCTATTCTAGAACAAACACATGTACAAAAAGCTTGAACCTACTTCATTCAGCTTCCTCATGACCCATTCTTTGATCTTAGCTGCTTTTTCTTCAACCGTCTTGGCATCTTGGATTCGGTTCTGTTTCTGAAGGTGTAACGTAATGGATTTAAATAGGCCTCTATGATGCAAACCTGATGGTTTTGGAGTTGGGGGACTGACCTGTTCCTCCAGCTGCTGCTCTAGGGTGGCAATAAGCTCGTCTTTCTCCTGCAGTAGCATTCGAAGATTTTGACAGCGCCTGAACAGCCGCAGCTCTGAATCACTCGACTGGATATCTGATGCCTTTAGATTCTCTTCCATCCATTGCACCTGAAACACACACATGAACATTCACACATTATTAGTAACGGTCATATTATTTTGATATAAAAAATAAAATATACAGGGGTTGGACAAAATAATGAAATAATGTGAACACCTATTATTATGGGTGTTAATATAATTTGTGTAGACTACAGTGAAAACTTGTGGTTCCGTTGTTTCTCCTGCCTCCTCCTCATCATCCTCAGACTTGACACTGACGCGGGTTGCCAGATTGAGGACACGCTACAGGAACGAGAGCAATTTACAATGGAAGGTGACAAGCCTTACACACTGTAAGTTG
Source organism: Sinocyclocheilus anshuiensis (assembly GCF_001515605.1). Taxonomy (NCBI): domain Eukaryota; kingdom Metazoa; phylum Chordata; class Actinopteri; order Cypriniformes; family Cyprinidae; genus Sinocyclocheilus; species Sinocyclocheilus anshuiensis. The sequence continues at coordinate 768 of NW_015614180.1, forward strand.
ATGAACCGATTTACCTGTGTTTTATAGGGATGTAACGATTCACTCAACTCATGATTCGATTCGATTC
>NW_015614181.1:0-834 GCF_001515605.1 Sinocyclocheilus anshuiensis
TTGGTCCAAATATATTTAAGATATTTGTAAAATAAATCTCAGCTCAATATATATTTTGGAGTATATTTAAAATAATTGTATTTTTGCCATATGATTGGCTGTTAAAACATCCATGGAAACTAGAATAAAGTCAGGAAGTTGTTCTATTATTTTCAGACCAGCTGATGGTATTCATCATGGACAGTATAACCATCACCATCTACGTTACCTAGTTTGAAGCCAGTAGTCTTGGTTAAAAGAAATATGTATATGTATTCCTTCATGAACGGTTCAATCTATGGGCTCATAGTAGCAATGATTCCCTTGGAGGAAAATGAAAAGCAATGTTTTCCTTTAGTTTGACTGTGTAAAGAGTGAACCCATCGCTTGACTCTGCAAAGAGTGAACCCATCGCTCACAGTGGTCCCTGGTGAGAGCTGCCTATTTATCCAGAGGAGATGAAGCACATGGATACAGAAGGAGAGAGAGCAGGGGTCAAGGAGTTCATATCCAGGGAATAACCCACAGCTTTAACCCCTTAATGCAAAGAAAAGTGGTGGGCATTGTGAGTAATAGCATAGGCAATGGTGGAGAAGAGGGTGAAAGGAGGCAGCGGGCTTTAAATTTCATCACCAGAAAAGGGGCTTAACATCAGTGGAGTCCCAGTGTGGAGAGAAAAGAAAAAGTTCCCCACTTTTGGCTGAACTTCACTTCATTGTGCAGTTTCAGATTTTCCCAGAGCATATTTCCACCAGGGATAAGGACATGCAGGGCAGTCAGAGGATTTGATTTTTTTTTTTACGTGTTTGCCATTAATCAAGCGTAGCGTTAGTTCTGGCAGGTCACGTTAGTCAA
>NW_015614182.1:0-834 GCF_001515605.1 Sinocyclocheilus anshuiensis
CCGCTCAGAATGTTCTCCATACGTATCCTCTCCTCCTCTGCTTTCTGTTCCCTTTCCTTAATTACACGCACACCAAAAAAAAAACAAAAAAACACAGCGATGACTTACATCAAGATATAAAGCCTAAGTAAGGAATAAATGCAGAGTCAGGCTGTTCATAATCACAAAATAAATCCTGAAATGGTGACCAGGATCATCCTGAAGGGCTTTATTTTGCGATAATGATCAAGATCAAGGTGGTAAATGGTCAGTGAGGTTTACCTTCTTCTCTTGCTCCTCAGCTCGCTCCTTTTTGATCTTCTCCAGTTCAGCCAGGAGGGCGGCAGTGTCATCATCACTGTCAGAGCCGGAGTCAGAGTCATCTTCATCCTAAAACATACATAAGACACATTCTTCAAACTGCCGTCAAAATCAACCTGCCTGCCTAAGCATCTATAAGAGAGTGTATTTACATCAGTGAGGGGATCATCCGCATCCAGGTTGGCAGCAGGAATCTGATCCAGACGTGGCCGCTTGGAGGAGGAGGATGAAGATGACGAGGAAGTTGTGTGCTCTAAAAGAAACAAAGTCACTGTCAATGAACATCTTGATATCAAGTCAAAAACCATTCACATAAAACATGCTTCCTCACCTCTTGCTCCTCTGTCTCTGCTCTTAACAGCAACTCTCTCTCTCTCCTCCAGCTCACGTCTGAAATCACGAGCTCTCACCTCTTCTGGAGCATCCTGAGTGGGCTGCCTGCAGGGATGAGTATCAGGATGAGTTTTATCTTAAAGGATAGTTGTTTAACCAAAAATTAAAATTCTGTCATTAATTACTCATGTCGTTCCAAAC
>NW_015614183.1:0-834 GCF_001515605.1 Sinocyclocheilus anshuiensis
CTCAGACTTGATTGTACTTGAATCTGTTCTGGGTTGATTGCCCCACATTCTGAATATGATTGCAAAACGTCTTGATGTATCAAGACACTGTGATTTTTAAATAGTACTTTATATTGATGTATGATGCAAAGTCCATTTAGAAATAAATGAAGCCAAATTACATTAGGTAAAATGACAGAATTGAATGAATTGATTCAATCAGACTGCAGGGCATCCCTTAAATGAGGTTTGGGGAAATTTCATGTGTTTTCTGCCATGGTTAATGCACATATCAGTGTCCTAATGCTGCTGTCGCTAAATGTGAACTGTCTGAAGCAGTTACAGAGACTGAAATCTCAAACGCTCCCAAAGATAAGAGAGTATGATTGAATTAAGAATCTTTCATTTTCTGAATTGTGAGGTTTGTAATAAATGTCTGTTTTATGTGTTGCACAGGCTTTGTTACCTGACATATTTACTCCTTTCATCTGTGATTTGCATGAATTCCAAAATCCAAATGTGCCCAAGACCAAAATGTGAACTATAGTGAGCAAAAATGCCTCATAATCCATAGCATGCTCTCATAACAACTTGAGACTAACATCTTCATATAATCTCAAGAGCGCAAAAATAAAAAGGTAATGCCGACTTTTTTTGTACATCCTAATTAAGGCTTAAAAGCCGCGATTATGAGATAAAGTTGCAGTTACAGAATATAAAATTACAATATAGATCTTGTAATTGAAGCTTAATATCTCACAATTGTGACTTTCAGCTTCACAAAAAGAACAAAGGTTTTTTTCCCACTCTGAGGCAGATATACAGTGGGTACGGAAAGTATTCAGACCCCCTTCA
>NW_015614184.1:0-834 GCF_001515605.1 Sinocyclocheilus anshuiensis
AAGCGATTTTTAATCTCAGAGAGGACTTCAACACTTCTGGCGCAGCTCTGCAGCGACACGGGCTCGTGCTACTATTGTTTGTCTAAGCGTTTTTTGTTTTTGTTTTAAGTGATTGTTTTTAGCATAAAACTTTGGAGTTTGAGTCTGGATTGTAAAGTTAATACGGCTAAGTGCGATGCAAGGTATTTGCGACTAATACGAACCTCGGTTTCGTGACTCGAACAATGGCTTCATGTGTACTCCTCTTGCTTTTGACTCTGATCATTGGGGAAACGTCTATTCCATGTTTCGCACTTAGGCCTACAGCGGGAACAAAATCAAAGACTGGTATATTCCAGGAGTGTATTGCTGTCTCTCAGAAATCATCATTATGCAGCACCGGATTACCTGCCAGCAGCTATACGTGCGCCACATACCGGCACCCGGCTGCGGCGCAAGCGAGGGAGATGGAGGGGCGTTCGGGAGCGTCTCCGCCGGCGAGCTAGCAAACCACCGCTGCCTTCAGTGATCCTGAGCAACATGAGGTCGCTGGCGCCTAAAATGGATGAACTCCATGCCATTACAAAGACCTGCTTTGAATATCGGGAGTCTAATCTTATGGTGTTTACAGAGAGCTGGCTCCATGAGAGAATTCCGGACTCGTTACTTGAACTTGATGGATATATGTTGGTGTGCGCAGATCGCTCCATTGAGTCTCGTAAAAAGAGCGGAGGAGGAGTTTGTATGTACATATGTGACAGATGGTGTAAACAATACACAGTAAGAAACAAGGTATGCGCCCCTGATAATGAACTGCTCTGTGTGTCACTCAGACCTCACTATTTGCCGAGAGAG
>NW_015614185.1:0-835 GCF_001515605.1 Sinocyclocheilus anshuiensis
GGCAGCAGCGCACAAAATCACAAAACCGGTGTTAACAATACAAAAACAAGTGTAAAAATTGATAAAATGTAAAAAAAACAGGCACCTTATATACATAGCGAACATAATATTTACAATAAATTTCCGTATTAAAAAAGGCAATAAACATTAGTTAAAACAGTTACCCTGCCTGTTGTCGACTGTATTACTCTATTTAGTACTGCAGTTTGATTAAGTATCTTTGCACTCTTGGCTAAACTGGGACTTAAAAGACCCTCCACATGGACGACGCACAAATGTGCGGCTTATAAACCTTCAGGGAGCCATATTCGAGTTGAAACACTGCTATGACCCAATATTGTTCTTTAAAGACATATTGTCCTTTTGTTTTGTTTACAAATGTTATGTTTCAAATCTACATGCCAGATTAAACACAATAAACACTTCTGGAGGATGAAATGCCATGACTTTGGTCTATCTATAAAAGACATTAATAAATACTTCACAAACTGCATATAAAATTTACGACAGATATATTACACCATGTGAAAGGAAAGACCTTCAGATGTTTGTAATTTCAGATCTATAAGACCTATGGATGTACAGAGTGACATTAGCACACTCTTTGGAGTGCAGTACACGAAACAGCCCCAAAGGGGCCACAGAATGCTCCAAACTGGAGTAAGGCAAGGTGCAAAACATTAGAATGTCACTGAACCCTTCTGGTGGTGTGTGATAACATCCCATTCAAGCATGTATACCAACCGCGGTGAAGACAGCTGAAGTGGTTGATGTTGAAAATGGTGTTTTGGGAACAGTGATATGGAACACTGTCCTTATATGTTGCACCTTAAAC
>NW_015614186.1:0-835 GCF_001515605.1 Sinocyclocheilus anshuiensis
GCCTACGTACGTTTAATTATGTGCTTAAGAAAAATAGGCATGACGTCGTTATAATTTTGATCTCTGATTTTAGTCAGTGTAACACTACACTATAATATCTTTGAAACATTAACCATCAATTTTACATCCTATAGGATGGTTAATGGGTCGTTAATGTAGCTACACTAAAGTAATTAGAAATGTCATAAAACCAAGTTACGTTTTCATAAATGAATGTGGGCCTACATGATAGCCTACGTTAGCCTGTAATGTTTGTAAGTTGCAGTCTTTAAGTTAGCCTACTATTAACTGTTACCCAAAACTTTAATGGTCAGTTATGAGTAAATAATAGAGCGCATAAAATGACCATTGTCTATTTTTAATTTTTAATTGTATTATTCAATCTGATTTTTGGCATCTAAAAAGACTTTGTATTAAAGCCTCATGATGGATAATATAATTTTTTCACACCTAATTTCTGCATGATGCTTTGGCATCGGCTGTACGATTTCTAGCCAATTTCCTTAAATAAACATCAACAACACATGTTTTCAGTAGGACTTACAGGAAATAAATTCTTCCAGAAAACATCTGATGCTGGTAAACGTCAGACCACCAGAAACACACCAACACAGCAGACATACCTGAGACTGCGCGAACCTTTTTCACATTCTAACTGAAGTTGTTGTCTAAGCTTCAGACAACAACAAAAAAAGCATTAAACAATCTGGACGTATTCTCTTGCTTCGTTTGGCACGTGGATGTTTAGGTAGACTGAGTACAGTTGAGACACTTTCTGCTTTTTTCCTCCCTACACAAAAACTAGATGCTGAAATGAAGTGATTTTTCACATGAT
>NW_015614187.1:0-834 GCF_001515605.1 Sinocyclocheilus anshuiensis
TATATATATATATATATATATATGTATGTATATATGTATGTGTATGTGTATATATATATGTATATGTATGTATGTATATATTCTAAAACATGTCTATATAGATTATTACTTTTAAATTATTAGTTTCATTTAGTTGTAGTTATCTTAGTATTTCTGCTAGTTGCCGAGATAACATTTCTCGTTTATGTTTAGTTTCCGTTTTTTTAATATATATATATATATATGTGTGTTTTATTTCACTTTTTTTATATATAGTTTTGGTTATGGTTAAACATAACCCTAGAGACGTGATTATCTAATATAGACATACAGGCTATAGGGATTGATAATCTTTTATTTTTATGTTTTAGTTTTTATCGATTTACTGTTTTAGGTCAATAAAATATCATAATTATAGTACTATGGTCATAAATAGTATAGTTTACTTTTCATTTAAATATTTTCCACGTCGTAAATAATATAAATTCTATAGCTCTGTAATGTAAAATCACTCACTTTTTTGCGCAGATCTTCAATGGTGACGTAATAGTGGCTGTAGTCTCTGGAGACAGGAGTTCTCTTCTCGTACCACTCCCGGATCTGGCGCTCCAGTTGCGCGTTGGCTTTCTCCAGGGAGCGCACCTTCTCCAGGTAGCTCGCCAGGCGGTCGTTGAGGTTCTGCATGGTGGCCTTCTCGTTGAAAGCCGAACCGAAGCCATTGTCACCGCCGCCGAGCGCGCTGGCCAGGTCGAAACCGCTCTTCGCGCTCTGTGCGTAAGAGACGCGCACGCTGGAGCCCCCTGCACCTGCGTAGACACTTGGCGCATGACCGACGGCGATGCGCTTGGAGTATCC
>NW_015614188.1:0-835 GCF_001515605.1 Sinocyclocheilus anshuiensis
AAAAAAAAAAAAAAAAAACTTATTACGTTCATAAAGCGAGTCTTTTACTGATTGCTTACAGCTTAACAGAAGTTACACCCATAATTCGCGAAAAAGGGTCATGGGGCATAGGAATAAGGTGGATAGAGATCAGTGAGAGGTACTTGTCAGAACACAAAACACAAAAAGCCTTATAACAGCAATAAATGAATCGGAATGACACAGAGAACAGGTGTACCCAGCCCAGTGATGTCATACAAGTTCATACGTGCATCTTAGAATAAAAAACGTTCCATTTACATGACTCAGGTACTACTGTTTCATAACAATTCAGTTACACCTGTAGCTTATTAGACTAATTAATTTCAGTACAGGTTTGTTACATTGTTTTGCTCTTATTAAGGCATTTATACTCTTAATATAGAATTAGAAAAAACCTGCAGATTGGAGGAGAGCAACCAAACTTCCTGCAGCCACACCCCCACCGCTGGTGATGGCTGCTGAGGACATCATGCCAGCGGCCATAGAACCTGCCGTGATACCGGCGGCGGTGAACCCAGCCATGCTGAGCGCAACGGGGGCCAAAAGTACTGCACCAGCTAATCAACAGGAAAATAAACTGTTCAAAGCATTTCAGTGAAAAATTGTCATTTGTCATTTCAATTACTACATTAATAAGCATTTCTGTTAAACGAGTTATGCACCCAAATATGAAAATTTGCTGAAAATTTACTCACCCTTAGGACATCCAAGATATGGATGAGTTTATTTCTTCACCAGAACAGATTTGGAGAAATTTAGCTTTACATGCCTTGCTCACCAATGAATCCTCTGCAGTGAATGGGTGCCGTCAAAA
>NW_015614189.1:0-835 GCF_001515605.1 Sinocyclocheilus anshuiensis
AATCTCCTGCCTTTAATCAACACTGCTGAGTCTATTTTTCAGACGTTGTAGGATTTGTATTGTTTGTCAAACCAGCTCCGGACGACTCATGTGTAGCTGAAGATAAGCGGGCCAGGACTAACTCTACCTCAGACACGCTTCCCAGGATCCTGACAAAACCAGTTCAGCGTTCCACAGATGCCCAGTCTTCATTACTCAACATGTGCACTGCTGGATTAATCAAAGTACAGACAGGAAACCTGTTCGTGATTTAGCTCTTCCTGCTGTATTAGTATTGAGTTCATGCCTGAGTCATGATTTGTTCTTCGAGAGGTACTGGTTAACAGAAAACCAAACATACAGGCGTCAATCTGTTTATAAATGCTTCCTAAATGATACTGTAAGCCTTGAATATATTGATTATTATTATTTATATATGTATTCTGGTCCTGCTCAGTTTAACTATATTTCATGTCCATAAGCCATTTTTAGAGCTTTCCAGATCAATTTCACACTGGATTCTGTTTGTAAAAGGAACCAATTTCAGCGAATTCAGTTTTTCTCAGTCTGGTTTTATTTCTATTCATTTGGCGCAGCCGTTGTACATTTCAATGTAATTTTCTGAACTTGTTCTTCGTCTGGTTTGAATAATCTGTAGTCGTCTCTCTTGGCCAGGTGAATGTGTGGTCATTGTGGTATTTTGACACCGAATAAATCTTTTCTTCAAAACTTCTGTTCTTACTTTCATGCTAATAAAACATTTTTTTTTTTAAATAGGCATTTAATTTTTAAGATTTAAGCCCTGTGAATGGTGTCCTTCGATATCAATGTTATTTGCTATTTACTTCATGTTTTT
>NW_015614190.1:0-827 GCF_001515605.1 Sinocyclocheilus anshuiensis
CCCCCCACATGATTGTAAAGCGCTTTGGGTGTACAACAATACACACTAAAGCGCTATATAAATGCATCATTCATTCATTCATTCATAACATTTCTAATGGGCACCTTTGTCAGGTGAAAATTACAGTCACCATCTCATCGCTCTTATTGCTAGGGTCAGCGCGGTGACGCATGGGAAGTCCCTCCCAACGCATCTAACATCTTCACACGAGAAGTGCTAATTAAAAATGCAAATAAACATGAACACTTCGGTTCAGAATTAATCCAATATTGTCACGCAAAGGCTGTGTCTCAAACCCTAGTGCAGATGTTCTGACCAAAACATTAATAAATGTACTCCATACCGTCAAGCAAGTGCTGTATCAAACCCTACTGAGTTTCCCACCTAGACACCTTTTCGCAATTTCATTTGAATATTCAAATGCACCTATGATACCTAATAGCAGTTTCTGTCCATGATTTTTGTCCATTAATTAATAAGCAAAATTATCTATGAAGCTGATGTATAGGTAGGCAGCTCACTAGGTTTTTGAGGCACCGCTTCAAAATGTCAGAAGACAACTGCACAGATGGAGTTGAATTTTCCAGCGATGCACTGCTGCACTGGCGCCACACTGGAGCGAGATGATCCTGTGGAATGTTCGTTACGGTTCTCCGAGTTCTAGCGGTTCACCGGTATTAGAGCGTGTTTTCCTTGTATGGCAGAAGAGAAGAAAGGTAAAGCGTAGCTTAAACAGAAGCAGATGGAGGCCTTGAGCTGATCAGGACTTCATTAGAGAGAGAAGCAGCAAAACAACACATACACACACACACACACACACACACACA
>NW_015614191.1:0-835 GCF_001515605.1 Sinocyclocheilus anshuiensis
CATGGGTGCAGCAGGCGCAATGATATTACGCAGTGCCTGAAAATATGGTAAATTCCGTCAACATAACCAATGTGGCCACCTGCTTGGGGTGGTGGGGTGGACTTTGTTCTTTATACAAAGTACTTAATGGCTTTTTACTAAGTTCTGTAGTTTTATTTCAGTTTCTCATGTTGAATATCTTTCAGTGTTTAGTAATGTCAAAATACATTAAGTGTTTTGTTGCAATAAGTTGGAAGCATTTTGAGAAGCAGCAAGTAATGATTTTGCTTTGTTTTGCATTGTAACTACTGTGTGTTACAAGACAGTCTTCATTTGAATAAATAATTGTTGATAATATGTATGCGTGATCTTGATTTTTTTTAATCTTGCTTTAAGTTTAAATGCTTTGTCTCATTTTTAGTCAGAATATATAATGATGACAATTCTTAAAACCAGAGCTACTAAACAAGATAATTCCTCTTAATTTAAGATATTTTCACACAAATTAATATAAGCAAACTGCTTAAAAAGATAATTAAAAAGCTAGTTTTAAGTTAATTAGACTAAATACACTGCTTGGAATAAGTGTTTTAATGCTTATTTTAAGACATTTTGTTCTTTTCTAAAGCCTAGATATGTTTTCTTATTTCAAGAAATCTTACCAAGTGTAATTATCTTACTGCACTGGCAGATAATTTGACTTCTTTCTAGTCTGTATCTTCTTAAATCATGCATTTGTTTCTTATATTTAGACGGTTATTTTAGGGGCTAAGTGTTAGAGATGCACCGATTGCAGTTTTCTTGGCCGATTTCGATTTTTTTTTGTAAGTGTGACTTTCCGATTTTCCTTCTAAAA
>NW_015614192.1:0-835 GCF_001515605.1 Sinocyclocheilus anshuiensis
TGATTTACAGCATGTGCTTTCATTTGTTTGCCTTTCGAATTGCAGACTCCACCTGCTTTGATCTTTTGCGTCTGCTATAATGACATTCAGATGTTTTTAAGTGTGACTTTAGTGTCCAGAAACCTTCTGGAGCCGCTTCAAATCGGGATGCAAAAAATGTGAATATGTAGTTGATTTACCCAGGATGTGGTAAATGTTATTAAAATAATAACCAAAATATAAAAATGTTGTAACATTTTCAGAATACTGTCTAAACAATTTATAATTATTAATAATTTAAATTGATTTTTTCTTTTCTTTTTTGCAGTGCATAGAAGCAAAGAAGTACTGCTGGTATTTTGAAGGCGGATACCCCATCTATTTCATGTAAGTACAATCACTTTTATTTGTCTTTCTCTGACAGTTTCTCTGCATCTGCAAACAGTGGTTTTGTTTATGTCTCTAATTTTATTACCTCAAATCTTCACTCTGCATCCACCATCAGCATGCATTAACTCATCTGTGGTTTGCCGCCATGATGAGCCTCATTGGTTTGACCCAAGAAAATCTGACACTACCTTCACTTAAGCCTCAAATCTGCCATCAGCTGTGTTCATTAACACTGCGCTTGCTTGTGGATGAAAAGATAACAACTAGTTAATGAGATAATGCCAACTCTGGAAATAGAGCGTGTTTATAACTACAAGGTACATTAAAGATTTAAGTACCCTAAAGTCTGACTGTGCCACTGGATATACAAAAGTTTAAAGGTGCAATATGTAATATTGACAGCTAGCGGCTGAAATGAGTACTGCAGTCCAGATTCAAAATCCGAATGTTGTTTCTCCCGCCTCCT
>NW_015614193.1:0-835 GCF_001515605.1 Sinocyclocheilus anshuiensis
TTAATTTAATAATTTAATTTAATTTAATTTAATTTAATTTAATTTTCTAATTAAATTTTTTATCTCTCCAATCACCTTGTAGGAATAACTGCTGTAGAGTAACGTCTTTGGTCTAGATCCAGACAAGGTGCCTACATTCTGCGAACTGTTGTAAAGTCGTGACTTCATGAGATTTTTCGGTCTGAACGCAGCACGGAGCAGGTGACAAACTGTAAAGCCGCGGTGCCAGGGCCCCGATGACGGCGTTAATGACACAAAAAGCAAACAAACAGCACTAATCTCTGGCAGTATTTACCGCTGAGCGTCACAGACGAGCGAAAGAGTGGCAGAAGCGGACACACCTCTGCTGGCCACCGCGCCGCTTTGTGCGCCAACGCACTTGAGTGTTTTTACACAGAGGAAAGCTGTCAAAATGCAGAACACCCTTTTTACTCCTGTGCAGCCCATCTGTTTAACTAATTACGAATTAATTGCAGCACCAAGGGAATTATTAATTAGCTAATCAAACGAAGGCAATGGCGATGACATCCCACGGCCCTCTCCCAGATGGAAACTGGAGCCAGGGATATGTAAATTGCAATTAATTGGAAGCTTACATTTCTGTTATTTTATTTTGAGAAAAAACAGCCCCGAGAAGCGTCTCTTGATTCCACTGCCAGTTCCCAGAGGCCAAAGAATAATTTTTGCTCATTACTGAGCAGGTAGACACTGAATTCTTTCCATCCGCCATCGCTCCCTGTTTGCGCCTTTTAAAAACACTCCTAGCGAGGGTTTTCTGGTAGCGCACCACCCTCCCATATCACCTCCACCCTTTTACCCATAATGCTCTGCTGCT
>NW_015614194.1:0-835 GCF_001515605.1 Sinocyclocheilus anshuiensis
TTTTTTTGTAATCCTTATGATCGCAACATGTTATCATTGCTTTAACGTATTAATTGTTTCTGCTTAAATGAATGTGACGTTAAACTGACTGCATGATTTGTGTAATCTTAGAACTGTACATTTCTGCCATATGGACAGTTCACCTCTGATAACAGATTACACTTAATTGTAACGTAGAAACATTTTCTGTAAAGATGCTTTGAAACGATATGCATCGTGAATTGAATTTTTTTTTAAATTCCAAATTGTGCATCTCTACTCGTCCTCTCACATTCTAATAGCATTTCTTGAACAGAGATCAATTCTGAGCAAGATAACTCAGCTCAGCCCAGCATGGTCAATGTGAAAACTCATGAAAGAGCCCCGAAATGAACCTTGTTCAGTTTTATTGTCATGCGTAAGTAGGTCAAAGGTAACCCCATTGTAAAATGTGAATGCAAAGGGAAATACTGCGCAGTAAATTGCGCTGTAAAAGTCTTGTTGTGGAAAATATCCCGACAGATCTTGGAAAAGCCCCAAATCTATAGAAGTATGCACAAGCAGCATATTTCCATGCCATTTTGGCTTCCACGCGTATAGATTTGGCATGCATGCCCTCACAGACTTTACAGGACACACTTTGTTGTGAAAAATATGTATTGTTTTGTACTCTGTGTCATCCATTGAGATTTATGGGGCCTTGCTTTCCCAATGCTTTCACAAGAGCAGACCCAGTGTGGCTGGATCCCAGGATCACAGCGGGACCTTTAAATGCATCTTTCTTTTTGACTGATTTCCCAGAGCTTCCCAGCATTTTACGACTTTGCTCCCTCTTTCTAGGGATGGAGCGCATGTT
>NW_015614195.1:0-835 GCF_001515605.1 Sinocyclocheilus anshuiensis
ATCACCGCACCACGAGGAATGGTTCTCTTATCTTTGCTTTAATCTGCCTCTCTCTCGCTCTCAGTGGTTCTCAACTGATTTTGCTTCAGAACCCAAGGACATCAAGCGTCCAACACTGTACAAAGCTGCTTCTTATCTAAAAGTAACAAAGATGTCCTAAAAATCACACATAAAAGGGAATCACTTTGCAGTAAGTTTATATACCTGAATTTTACAGCATTTATTCATTTTGGATAATGTACATTTTCACACATACTAATCTATTTTAAACTTTAAGAAGAATTAATATTCACCTGAATTAATACATGCTGTAAAGAAATACAGTTTGTTGTTATAGTTCATGATGCCTAATGCATTTTAACAAGGATCTATATGGAAACATTTATTAATACTGTTTATTAATATTGCCAAGGCCTATATAGGCCACAATTTTGTCACATGACAAAATTCTAACTTTTGTTTAAATGTATAAAACAGACAAATGTTGCATATTGCCAACTGACAGGTGAACTTGCTCTGAAATAGTTGTTTGAGAAGATGTGATGTGGTCAAGATACATGATGTGTTTCCTCTCCAAAAGTTGATAAGCCTGTTTATTGTTCTATCCTAACTATACTCAAGTGTATGGCTAATTGCATTTTTTATTTGCATTTAGCATTGTTGTTTTGCAGCTGTCCATGACCCCACTAGAAAAGACCTCTGGCTGGTTTTGTGTCACGATCCGCCGGTTGAGAACGACTGCTTTATGTCTGTGTCTTTGAGGCAAGCTTAAGGAAGCCGGTCTGGGCCGTATGCAGGATTTATTACAAGCAGACAAGCTTGATAACAAGATGTA
>NW_015614196.1:0-835 GCF_001515605.1 Sinocyclocheilus anshuiensis
AGCCAAGACTATTCAAACTCCAACTGTCAAAATTCAAATCTAAACTCCCAGAATCCCTTGAGACTCAACCAGTCTTCCCTTCAATGTACTATTTCTAATCTACATGCTAGCAATGTGTTAAATCATGCTAGAAACAAGCTAGCAACATGCTAATCATGTTAGCACCAAGCCAATCATGTTAGAAACAAGCTAGCAACATGCTAACATGTTAATCATGCTATCAAACATGCTAATCGTGTTAACAACATGCTAGCAACAGGATAGTCTTGCTGAAAACAGGCTAGCAACATGATAATCAAGTTAGCAAAATGCTAACATCATTCTAATCATGTAGAAACATGCTAACTACATGCTAGTCATGTTAGAACAATTATAATGACATGGTGGAAACATACTAATCATGCTAGCAACATGCTAACTACATTTTAAACATGCAAACAAAATGATAATCATGTTAGAAACATGCTATCAACATGCTAATAATGTAAGTAACGTTAACTACATGCTAATAATGTTAGCAACATGCTAACTACATTTTAATCATGTTAACAAAATGATAATCATGATAGAAACATGTTACCAAAATGTTAACTACATGTTAATCATGATAACAAAATGCTAGCAATATGCTAATCATACTAGAAACATGCTAGCAACATGTTAACTACATGGTAACTACATTTTAAACAGGCAAACAAAATGATAATCATGTTAGAAACATGGTATCAACATGCTAGTAATGTTAGCAACATGCTAACTACATTTTAATCATGCTAACAAAATAATCATGATAGAAACATGTTACCAACATGTTAATCGTGCTAACAACATGCTA